>NC_141549.1:84637500-84797500 GCF_021556685.1 Rattus norvegicus
CCGTACACTACCACAGACGCCTCGACCGTATTTGCCCATCGTGTTCAGAGCTGAGGAAAACTGTTGTTAGAGTGGCTTGCTGAAGGTGGAGAAGGGCCAGACATGCTGATGTCATCTGATCAGAAGAGGAAAGAGTGTCACTGCAGCAATATGGGGCTCAGAGGTAAGAGCTAAGGACGTGTCTCCCATATCTAGTTTTGGGATCAGGACTTGACCTATCTAGCTAGGTGAGCTCTTGCCGTGGGTGGTTCTGCCCCTAACTGGGTCTAAGAAATGGGCTGTCTAGAAAGAAATGCCCCAAGGCATGGGGTACAGTATCTTCTGATCTCGGGGGGTGGGGGGATGCAGTTATTCTCAGAGCTACCATTTATGACTCTTAGAGAGTCACCGTCACCCCCTGAGGCCTTGGGCCATGCCGAACATTCCTCACCAGCCATCACTCTGATTCTTGAGGACAACTGCTATGGAGGCAGAGCAGAGTGGGAAGTGAACCCAGGCTCCATTGTTCTGTTTTGAAGGGCTCTAGCCTGTTTGGGGCAATGGACAGAGAGCAGCCAGGAGAGGCAGGCAGAGCCTTTAGACAGTTGGGACAGAGAGGGCATCTGCCACTGAAGACTGAGACACAGTGGACAGCACTGTGGACAGCAACGAGCTCAAATTCTCGTTCCCAAAACACCTGGGTGGCACTGGGGAGCCCCACAGCCTGGCAATGGCCCGTGTCAGCCTGTGCAGCTCCTGGGTGCTGCATGGGGCGTAGCCAGGACTCACAGGCCGTGAGGTGTGTGCTTGCAGGAAGTTTGCATCGAGTCCTGGATTTTGGGGGAGGAGAGGACCATTAGGGTCCTTTCTCAGTAAGCGATGGGAAGGGGCTGACCCATGCTGGTGGGAGACATGGAGAGAAGGGAGGGACTTCCCTGCTGGGCTCCCCTGGCTGAGGCCCAGTGTATGTCAGGCTGGCATCTAAGGCTCCCTCCATGGCCTCGGGACACACCCACGTCCTCCACCGGCCCCCTGTGTCTGAGACGTTTGGGCTGGCGTAGGCTTTGATGGAGTTTTCTCCTGGGACCCACCCGAGGCTGTGGCCTTGGACGTATGGGTCACTAGCTTGGGCGGGGCAGGGCTCAAGGGAAGGGAAGCCACTGCGCTTCCACTGCCAGAACTCAGGGGGAGTGCCGCTTCCGACCGACCGAATCTCTGGGGCTTTATTTACTGCCGGCGTGGAGGTCACTTGGTGAGAGTTTACCGCGCAGGCGCCAAGAGTGTACTTAGCGCCCTCTGCTGACACAGCTCAGGCCGGCACTCACCGGTACTTTCATCTTAAACTCATCTCTGTTGAACTTGAAGGCTATGTCCGAGAGAGTCCTCTGGAAGAAGCCCGTGGGTCGGAGAACGAGGACGAGCTGCAGGTTGGCTGGGAATGATGCCTGCAAGACAGAGGAAGGGGCTGGAGCGTTCGCCACCAGGCCGTGCCACTGGCCGCCGCTGCAGCCGAAGGTGGGCGTCTGCACTGATGCTGCTTAAAAAGCAAAAGCTGAGAGCATGTTATACTGTTAGGGGGTCGATGGTGATCTTCTGCTCCCAGTGTGGAGTCCTAAATCCCAGTACTCGGAATGGACGCATTCAGAGCAAGGGGCTTCCCGTAGTTCAGGCACCCAAATCGCAGACTTCTAGTCTAGGGGATACATTTCTGTTGTTCAAGCCACCCTATTTATGGCACCTTGTCACTTCAGCCACAGGGCACTAATGCACTCGTAAAAATAAAAACGAAGCAAGATATATTTGTGTGACACCAAAACCAAGATCTCTCTAAGCTCCCCAGCATGCACTTGCATATGCGCACCCTTGAATACTTAATTCCAATGTTTGCTTACTCCTTGCCTCTTGCAAGGTGCTTGACCTTGGATAAGTCAGTGCTTCCGTTTTCCCATCTGCAGCGTGGGGAATGAAGCTGATGCTTGCCTCAATAATGATTATGGGTGAGGGAGCGGGTCCAGCTCGTGTGGTCCTAGACACAGATGTCACATCTCCACAGCTGACCTCCATCCAGGAGGAGTGTGTATCAGTGCCCACTGCTTGCAGCTGGCTGCACATTTAGACAAGTGGACACTGGCCTTGTCCTGAAAGAAAGCGTTCTTCTGTTGAACTCCGTGCCCTTGACTCTCCCAGGGCCTTAGACACGGTGATGCTCACTACTATCTCACACTTTTCAGTCATAGGTGTAATGAGAAATAGGGGCCTGGTCAGGGCTCTTTCTGAGGGATGTGGAAGCAGGATGCTGGGAACGACTGAGGTACTGTTGCAGACAGCACCCTTCGACTCATATTCGTCCCCCGTGACCTGGCTTCCCCCTGTCCTGTCCTGGTGAGGATGCTAGAGCATGCCTCTATCCACAGCCTTCCTACATTCTGCAAGCTCTTGCCCACTGCTCCCTCAGGAGGGAGCTATGAATAGGCAATGCCAGTTATCAGACTTTGTCCCTGATGCCTTGGGAGGATGAATACTCAGAACAAGGACAGAGCACAGCCCTGCAAAGGCAGAAGCCAGTGAGGGCAGCTTCTCTCTGGGCAATTTAGCACAAGGGCTGTTAGTTTTGCCCTCCCTGTGAAATCGGACACCACTATTTGAGAAGCCTCTGTTGGGGTGGGCAGCTTTTGAGGTGACAATGAGTTACCCAGCTCTAAACTACAATTAGCTTTGTCACCCAGAGCCACACCTCCCGGAAGACTGGCTCTGTGGAATGGGGTAATGCCTGAGCCCTTGAAAGGCAAGCAGCTCCTCCATTCCTACCAGGTACAAGACTCCCTGGGGCGAGGTGCCCTCCACTGTCGGAGGCACCCTCCAGGCCCACTTACAGGGCTGTCTCTTCCTTTTACCTGCGTTAGTTTCTGTAAGCGACTGGATCTCCATATTAAGTAACTGTATAGGAATTAAGGTGGACGTAAACCATGCTGGGGGGCTGCACGTGGACGAGCATCAGCCGCTATTGTTACACGAACAGCAGCAGAGAAATTATCCTCTGCTTTAGACTTTGTGTTCAAAGCTGGAAAAGTCTAAAACAAAACCCTCATTTCTAAGACACAGATGTAGACAGATGAGAATTTGATATCAGTGTTTTGTGAAATACTCAGTAATTTTGCACTGTAAAATGGCAGTAGGTTTCTAGCTGACGTAAAGTTTCACTCATTTTCTGAGTGGCACATGAGGTGAGGTCCAGGTCTTCCTCAAGGCCCAGAGTTCTGTGTGCCCAGCCTGTGTCCTGTGCTATGTAAAGCAGCTGACACCGGCCAACCGCTCTTGTCTGGTAGCATCCAGCAAACAAAAGCTAATACGAAAATGCCATTTGTTACCTCAGTGTTAGCCGGCCAGAAAAACCTGGGTCTGAGTCTAAGGTGAGGGCCTCCTGAGAGGCTAAATGCCGACCGTGGAGCCTCTGATGAGGGTTTCAGACACCAGCCACAGTGCATGCATGAGACCAGTATTAATAAATCACAAGGTCTCTGGGGACCGAGATCTCAGGGTGGATCTGTGCTACCTCCTAGGTGTGCTCCTCACAGACAACACAGAACACATCCTCACAGACTTGACATCAGTTAGACTCGGAAAAACAAACACATGTGGGTCCAATAACACAAGTGTGAGAGACATTGCGTTGGCAGCTGTTAGGAAAATGGGACAATAGGCTTCTGTCAGGAAGCAGCTGCCATCCTTGTCCTCACCCACCTCAAGCAGGTGCTTGCCTGCTCTTTCTGCTCTGCAGGAGCTCCAGCTGGCTCTTGTCACATCTCCTCTATGGGGTGCAAGGTGGCTACAAAGCCCACTCTGGGAGAGGGAAGGCATTTTACTAATGTACTCTTCTGGTCAGTTTATAACCTCTCTTTCTTAAAGGAGTGATGGAGTCCACATTTGCCCTCCAGGCAGAGAGGAAACAGTCACCTGATCATTGTTGGGTAGGCATAGCTGCAAAGATGTGGAAACTAGGAGGTGCAGATGGGGACACAGCACCACCTGCCACAAGGCCACATGGGCAGACACTCATGAAATAACACCTGGTATCCTCTCAGCTTTCACAGGAGTCCAAGGATCCCTGGGGCTGCAAACCCAGGAGGGCGAGTATTGAGGAACAGGCTGCTGGTTATCCCCAAAGCATCGCCACAGACGACATGCTCGTTACAAACAGAAGAGCCATCCTCCAGTGGAGAAGCCCAGGGATTGGACCTGATTGGACACATGGGTGCCCAGCACCCACTGTGGAGGCTCTGCTGTGGTGCCTAGCAAAGCTAGAGGAAGGAAACCAAACCAAGGGTTTCCCAAAGCTCCAGGCTTCTGGCCTTCACAGGTATCAGTGTCACAAGACCTAAAGTGAAAACTACGTGGACCAAGGAGACGGCACAACTGGCCTCTCTCTTCACTTGTCACAGCCCCTGGATTTTAGCAGAAGATATAAAAAGCCTTCCTGGGAGGAAAGACTGTTTCTTTCCACAGTGTATCTTTAGGTTTACAGACAATTATTCCTGGCATAATCGTACCAGTATTAACATCACGTTGCCACTGCGGGTCCTGGTTTTACAACAGCTTTATTTTCTGTGGATTCATAGCTAAGAATTGGAGGAAAACCTCCCACAACGGTGTAGCCAGTTGTCAAACGGGCTCAGCAGGCAGTGTGTGCGTGTATGTGCAGGTGAGTTACTGTGTGTGTGTGTGTGTGTGTGTGTGTGTGTGTGTGACATTCCTATATGCCGTATGTGCCTTTGTGCATGTGTGCTTAGGTACATCCGTGTACATATGTACATGCATGTGTGGGGCTGTGTATCCAGACACATACCTATGTGTGCAAGTGTAGCCACATATGAGTGTATGTGCACATGTGTAAGTGTCCATGAACCTATGTGTGTGCACATACAACTTTGCATTAGCCCGTGTGCTTTCTAGTGCACATGTATGTGTTCACATGTCTGTATGCTTGTGTCTTTCTGTGTATGTGTGCCTCTGTGTATATGCATGCAGTGCATGTCCACCACCTGTATATGTATATGGGTACATACATGATGTATACTCCACACTCGTCTGTATGTGCCTGCTTCTGTGTATGCATGTGACTATATCTGTGCATGTATGAGTGAGCAAGATTCTCTCTGTGTGTGTTTCTGTGTGGGAAAGCGTACAAGTATGGCTGTGTGTTTCTCTGCGCACATATCTCTGTGCACACACACGTGTGTGTATGTGTTTGTGTATGCACTGACATATGGACACATGGGAAAAGTGTCACGGCAAGAACACATGCTATTCCCTTTATTAACAAATTTTCAGTAAGCTTGAAATATTTTAAAATAAAGAACTGGAGGAAAAGGTGCTGCATTGGTACGAACTCTGTTTTACTTGTAGCCCGTCACCCCTCGCTTGCAGGGTCCTGGTCTCTGTGAGCGGGTGTGGTCCTCTGTCATGTCCTTCCCTGCTGAGTGTCTGTCTTGCTTTAAAGTGATGGAGCCTCTCAGCCAGAACAAACCTTTCTCCTAAACTGCTTCAGTATTTGTCAAAAGAAAGCTATGGACCAGATCCGGTGGGAAGGAGTGGGCAGTGGGAGGTACACATAAGAACTCCCCCCCCAGTACTAAGACTGGCAAACACCATTAAGAAAACAAATGTTAATAAATAGGAAAGCTGACCGTCGGATGGAGGGCAAGTGTTTAAACAGACACCCTTCAGGTTGCGCCCACTTTCCTCTAGAACATTCTGTACAGAGCACCCCTGCCCAGTTGGGACCTCACTGTAGGAAGAGCTCAGACTCCTGTGATGGGAGGCCGAGGCTTGCCCTCCAGAGCCATCCTGATGTCTTGGCAGGTGAAACTGGAGCACTCACAGGAGCAGCGAGGGTCTAGGTGATGTTCATCAGCCACTGGCCCCAGCCTCCCACACAGTCTCACACTGCTCATCTGACCAGCGTGGGGTGCACACACCTCCACATGAAGCTTGGCTGCCTACTAGGAGTGCTGGGTGCCGAGTGATCCCCCCCACCCATGTTGTCTCCCTACCTGTCGTCTCTCTACCTTCTGGTCACTCTGTACTCAGTAAGAGAGTTAACCATATGACCCTCTCTCTCAGAGGTCTGCCACTGCCCAACTTCTGGGTTCACTTATTGTCCTCCCTCGCTGGCCTACACTTTGGTACAGTGCCCCAGAGGAAATCCATAGTATGCCCTGCCCACCTCTCAGACACCTCTGCCTGGAAGTCCTCCAGTGCTGCCTCCCACTCTACCTCCATGACTCTCCTGACCTCTGGTGGCCACTTGATCTTGCAGCCCCAGTGACTGGAGCAGGACAGGAATCAGGCAATGCTTCCCGCAGCAACTGTGACAGATGGCTGGATGACTGGCAAACCCAGGTCCCTCAGACACAAGTTCTGTGTTGTTCTGCACAGACTACATCGGTCCCAGAGCAGAGTTCTACCTTTGGGCAGACTGGGCAATGCTTTAGATTTCATTCTCCTGGGGCTGAGGAGGTAGCTCAGTTAGAAAATTATTTGCTTTGTATCTGTATCTGTAGGGGAGTTCAATTCTCTCAGAACCCACATAGAAAAAAGAGGCGTGGCAGTGCACGGTATATGACAGCATCACCTGCAACCCCAGTACTAGGGAGGTGGAAACAAGAAGGGACTTGCTGGCTGGCCAGTCTACCTAGATCAGAGCCTCAGGTTCAGCCGGAGACCTTGTCTCAAAGAATAAGGAAGAAAGTAATTGAAGAAGGTACTTGACCTTGAACTCACATATACAAACACACACATACATACTACATACGCTCTCACATGTTCACACACATACATGTCTCACATACATGTACACACATACATACTACATACTCTCTTACATACATGTTCACACACATACATGTCTCACACACATGTACACACACACACACACACACACACACACACACACACACACACAATTTCCTTAAGTGAAAGGTGCCAGAGCATAGATTTAGTTTGGACTAGGCCACCTATGAGGATAGGCATGTGCATTCTATAATACATCCTCAAATGTTAGCACACCCTTGAGACAAACAGACAGAAACATACAGAGCATAGCAAGGAGGGGGATGCTGACAGCTCCTAGAAGTGTTCCCTCAGGTGCTTTATTTCTCCATGAGAATGGCTACTCAGAACTTTGGGCCAACTACTTGGCAGTGAGGAGGTGCCTGGAGTCTCAGCTTTGGGATGGACCATCTCTGTCTTTGCACATTGATGGTGACCAGGAACCGAGAGCATTAACATGCATGTTCAGAGATGAACGCGCACTTTTCTCCTGATGGAGGCACTGGTATTTTAGGGAGACTGGATCGTTGGTTCCTCCAGTTTCTTATTTTTCTGGTTCAAAGGAAAGCTGAAGGCATCAAAAAGGAAAAAAGACCACCGCAAAGCAAGGAACGCCAACCCACGAGGCTGCACAGACGGTGGCTAAGAATAGCAGTCATCCCCAAGGCTTACATAAGTGCGGCTCAGCAGGAACCCTGGCAGCAGGAGGCAGAAACCCCCGGGCCTCCTTGCTTTGGTGGCACTCTGAGAGGGCCTGTTTGGAAAGCCTCCTGGAGACCTGGCCTGAAGCAGGCATTTCCCTGAGATTACCTAGACTCAAAACCCAGTGCTTGTGGAGCCCCTAGTTTGGGTGCTGTGCCCACAGTAGGCTGCTTCTGGACACCCTGTAAAGGTAGAATCCTGGAGGAAGCATCCTGGTCTGCTCCACAGCTGTGTGCTGTGTCGGTAGGACCTGGGTGGTCTTCCCATTTCCAGGCCCCACGGTGCCCTCACTGTGCTTCCTTGCCAGGAGACCCTCAGAGTCTCAGAAGGAGGACAGTTGATCCCCTTGACTGGAGTCTTATTTCTTAGTGTGCCATCCTTCTCTGGGGCTCAGCTAGTGAGGCTGAGACTGCTTCCCTCATCGCAAGAATAACTAAGACTTTCCCCCTCCTCCTGGAGACACGCTCAGTCCTCACTTCCTCCCGCCTGTCCCTTGCCCTCTGTGTCGTACTCTCTCACACATGCAGTCCTTCCAGAGAGCCTTGACAGGGCTTCTAGCTACACGGGAAGGCAGACTCAGTCCTAGAACAGCAGCAAATTGCCTTGTAGATCTGTCCCCACTCTGGGGGTCTCAGCAGCTTCCTGCATGTTGCTGTGACCACGAGGGAGGGACCCTGTGGCAATGCTCTCCCTGCACTGCACACCCCGCCCGGCCTTGCACGCAGATCACTCTTTTCTTTATTTTCCCAGCCTGCCCCAGGCCTGGCCTAGAGTACTTGCTTAGACCAACTGCTGGGTTTGTGTTAAGACCATTGGTCATTTCTTATAGCAAGAAAACATTGCAGATCCAAGCGAATTCACGACGGTTTCGCTGGAATAAATGGTAGCTCCTGCTACTTCCTAGCTCTGGCAAATGCTAAGAGTCACAGGGAAACACCTCCTGTTTTACACTGTCCGAATCGATGCAATTTAGGCGTGGTGGTGTGCGCCTACAGCTCCAGTGTTTGGGACGCTGAGGCAGGAGGGTCAAGAGCCCTGACCAGGTTCAACTCAGAAGCAACAACAACAGAGAACACAAGGGGCCATGTAAACATTCAGTCAGATTCTTCCCTTACGGCCACTGTGTTCACAAAGTGGTTTTAAAGACCAGCCAGCTTGCTTCAGAAACCCACTTAGAAACCTCGTTCTAATAAGTTCTACATTCACACTTGACAAGAGCAGCCCAGCATGCACTGGAGTGCGCAAGGCAGCAAAGCCTCCTGTGGGCCAGGTTCACTGCTTCAGTCTTAAACTAGAATGTCTGTGTTTCCTGGGAAAATACTTTGTATTTGGAAACACATCTTCTAACCTGGGAATGACTTACTAAAGAAAACATAGACATCTCAGAGGGTGAAGGACCCACGTTAGAAGGGAAAAAGTGAACTCCCACAAGTTGTCCGCTGACCTCTACACACATGCCACACCACATGAGCTCCCCTAAAAATAAGTAAGTGTAATTTAAAAAGTATACACGCATGCTACACACACACACACACACACACACACACACACACACACACACACAGAGGTGCGCGCACACACGCACATTCACACTGTGATTGTCTCTCCAGACATATGACCAGGTGGGTACATAGATCTCTGTGCAAAGAATCATGTTCATGCTGACCCCATGCAGCTGTGCTTGGTGAAGACAGACGCAAACAGGAGCTGTGGAGAAGGGAGCCTAGGCTCTGAGTAGGTGTGAGCAAAAGTGGGTGAAGGAGGAGAGGCTGCCTTGATGGCTGCTGGGTAGTGACAGTGGGACACATGTCTGTCCACAGTTGATGGGACATCAGAAGCACCTTCCAGACCCTGGGGCCAAGACAGAACTGTGCAATGGCCCTGTGTCTTGTGAGACCCCTCCCTCCAACCCCCCGGGTATTCTTATTATTCCACATCAGTGGTGACAGGAAGGTTACTTGAGAGTGGAGGCAGGGGGATGGGAACCTGCTCATTTCTGGGCACTCCTGCAGAATGGCCTGGGGTGGCTACAGGATGTGCTCTACGAGGGACAGGTTTGCACCCAGACCATGGGCAGTGAGGACCACAGTAAACAGAGTCTTTCATTTTTCTTAAAGAGGATGGGTTTCTTACAGCACCTAACCTTCAGCATAGCAGCCCTGTGGTGGTGGTGGTGGTGGTGGTGGTGGATGACCACCCAAGGTCAACAATGAATGCCTGGCTCAGAGCAGGTCAGAAGAACTCGACACCCTGGGATCAGCTGCCCAGAGACCTTGGGAGCAGCTGAACAATCCCAGCCCAGAGCCATGGTGCTAGTGGACAACCAAGCTTTTGGGCCCTTCATGAAGCTACGGATGACAGGTGGGGACAGCAAGCGTGGGTGAACTCGTCTTGGGAGAAGCAGCCCATATCGAGTCTGTAGGTGGGTGGAACAGCTGCTGAAACAGGATTTCTGCTGCCTCAGTCTTACTGTTCTGAAATAGTAACTGCAGGCTGAATCCACCAGCAAGGCCTGCACCGTTGTGGGTGCAGGTGCTGCAGATGGCCCCTGGAACTGAGGGTCTCTGCATGCTACGCGGGAGGGCTAGGAACGAGGGTCGACAATCTCAGGACTAAAGTGAAACAGCCCAGCCTGGAAAGCAGAGAGTCACTTAGGAACAGTGATTGGATTCAATATCCAACTTCTAGCCTGAAGTCCGGTGCTCAGAACTGTCTCTGCTCAAAACTTCCAAACTGTTACTACTGAGAGGATCACAACAGAGCCCTGAGAGTGACCACCTGGGAGAAAAACATGCCTACGATTCAGGAGGCCCCTTGGGCCCCACCTTCCCTCGACCTAGGAAGTGTGCAGAGCTGGGAGGTTCTCACAGCTATTCGAGAGGTACTTACGGCTATTCGCAGGACTGACGCCTTCACAGAAGTCCATTTGTCCTGTCTTCGGTCTATGACCAAGATGAACCCGATGCCAGCATCTTGCAAACTGAAACAAGGAGAAACACTTGGAGTCAGCATGTGCTGGCAGCAAACCTGGCTTCCACGGGCGCCAGGGACCGACCCCACTGTCTCGTGCCATCTCCACACTACGTGCCACAGTGCATGCCCGAGAGAGGCCTCAGCAGACCCGGCTTCCGAGGGCCCCGAGGCCCCACCCTGTAATCCCCAAGACTTTCTTCTGTGTAAAGGAGAGCAGATACTTTCACTGTGTTGTTTGTTCCTTGCCATCGATCCACAGATCAGCAGAAGCCCCTCCTCCTGGAACACGCTGACATTCTACTGCACTGCAAGGGCCCAGCCTCTTCTTTTGGTGCACGGGCAGCTGATCGAACCTTCAGAGCGAGCCTCAGGACCCCCACGTCACGTTAGTCCAAGCATCTGAGGTCCCGTGTTCATCCACATTAAAAAATGGCTCCTGATGACATCACAATTTTGGGTGAAAATCTCCAAGGCATGTGAAGGCTCCCTGGGGTGTGTGGGGTGTGAGGCGGGAGCTTTCGCCCTCCGCAGCAGTAACATCTGTGGTGAAGGCAGGGCGGCATCGTGTAGCTGGTAGCATGCCCTCAGTCTGTCAGCTCAGCCTGGTGGCAGAAGCCTGAGTCAGGGTGGAAGTGGGAGGTCTGCTCCTCTTGGGTAATTTCACATCCAAGCCAATTGTGCGATGCCAGCAGCCCCTGCTGCCAGCCAATCCTCAGCAAAGAGGAAAGAGACAGGCTGCTGAGGCACCCGCTCTGAATGCCTGATTTCCGAATCTATGAACGATTCTCAGCAAGCCATTTCTGTACTTAAGTGAAAGTCAGGATTCTACAGCGCACTATAAATTATGCAGTCGGCAAAGACGCTTGCCGCATCTCCATTAATAGAGCATTCTGAGTCCTGGGAAGACCTGTGATGGTGGCACACAAAGCACACACCGGTGTGCTGTGGGCCATCCAACACACAGGGGGATGTAGAGCTCCACATGTTCAGTGACATGCATTACACTCCTGGGGACATGTCCATGTACAAGTACGTTTTCTCTCACACAGCCTTCTGCTGCTGCTGGCTCAGCAGAACCGCAAACCCGTTCGCCTGCCCAGCTGGTCCCACTGGACTAGTAGTGTCTGAAGAAGCAGAAACAGAATAGATCCCCCGCTCTGGCCTGAGCAATGTGCACACCTTACATCCTGAGGTAGTACAGGGTCTGAGCCTTCTAAGCGGCCCTACATGGGGCTGCACTGAATTTGCCGTGGTGCTTAATGGTTTGTGGGTGACTCCAACTATTCTGGCCTGGCCTAGACCATGTGGTGGCTAGATGGAGTGCAGACCCCTGACAGATTCCTCAGAGATGGGCCACCAACCATCCCTCAAGGTTGCAGACCATTTTCTCATGATGCATGAGATTTATGTACCAAAGTCCTAAGGCCATAGGACAGCTGTACTAATCGGAACCAACCTGCTGTCTCCCTCCTAACCTTCAGGAGTGCCCCAGGTCTGCCTCTGTAGCTCTGGGTAAGTCATCTATGGCTGGCCTTCCTAGAGTGAGGAAGAAGATGAAGGCTCAGGATGATGGGTACATGCTACCATCATCCCAAACCAGTGGGTTAAGGAACACCCACAAAGGGCCAACCTACAGGGCTTCCTAATAGCAGCTACCAACCAAGGGGAGATACTGCTCTTCTGTGATCCACTGTGACCACCTCCAGTTCTTTTTCTGCAAACTTGGAAATAGCAACAGTATCCACCTGGTGGGGTTGCTGTGACCTATGTGCAAATCCAGTAAAACTGGAGATCTATGGCTGGGGTGATCCTTCCACAGGGCAGCACTGCCTGACTCAGTCTCCCACACCCCCCTTTCCTGGAGCAATTTCTATTATGGAGACATCACAGCCTCTTTCTCCAACCATGGAATCACTTCATGAATGAGCTAGAGAGTCAGCTAGTAGGTAAACTTGCTTGCCATGCAGTATGAAGGCCTGTGGTTGGATTCTAAGCACCACATAAGGAAAAAGCTAAAACGGTCGTCAGTGTACACTTGTGAGCTTAGAACTGGGAAGGCTGAGGTGGGGGAATCCCTGGGTTGCACTAGTCAGCCAGCTGGGCCAAACCAGGGAGTTCTAGATTTGGGGAGAGACCCTGACCCAAAACTAAGGTGGAGCATGATTGGGGAAGTCACCAGATCTTGTCCTTTGACCTTCACATGCACATACATGTGCATTTGCACTGTACATACATGAACATGCGCACATGTTCCATAATTCACATACACCTATAAAGATACCCCTTCACAATTCCACAACAGGCCCTAGACCTGAGACTCTAGCAAGTTCCTGGAGCCAGAATATTCTCTTCAGGGAAACAAATTTTCACATGTCCCCCAGGGTCCTTGAGCCCACCCCCCACCCCCCTGGCTAATTCAGAAGCCTGAGAGCCTACATACAGCTTGACATTTCCTGGGTACATCTGTGCAAATGCTGGGGAAAATGCAGACACTTGTTGTTGGTCATACACAGGCACCACATATTCCTCACCCTCCATCCGTGAAGCTCTGTCCCCCACATCCAGTGCCATGGGCACGGCCTTCACTCACTCATATTTAATGTTGCACAAGTCCATTTGAGTGAAAAAACATTATGACACATGAAACACGTTCTTACTGTTTCTGTTGATGTAATGAAACACTATGACCAAAAGCAACTTGGGAAGAAAAGAGTTTATTCTGGCTTACACTTCCTACTGTTCATCAGTGAAGGAAGTCATATAGGAACCCAAGCAGGGGAGGGACCTGGAAGCAGGAGTTGATGCAGAGGCCATGGAGGGGTGCTGCTTATTAGCTTGCTCCTTTTCATTGTAGAACTGGATAAGAGTGGCCACTAATAACCATACAACACAGGCAACGCTAGGCTGTCTTGAAACCTCCTCTGCCAACACTATTAATCCAAAAACTCTTCAATTTAGCCTCAGGCAAGGTTTTTAGACAAGGATAGAGAGCAGACACATTCTTCACCAAAATACCACAAGAAATTGTCTATTAATATTCTTCTCTGAAACATCTTGTACTGAGCCATGATAATCTACATTTTTCTCAATACCACTATCTTCCATGCTCCCACCAGTATGACTCATTAATCTCTTCTCAAAGCATTCAACTGTGATCCTAATCCAAAGTCTCAAAGTCCATATTCTATCAATGAGCACCATGATCAGGCCTGGCACATCGATACCCCACTCCTGGTACCAACTTCTCTCTTAGTCAGTGTTTTATTGCTGTAAAGAGAAACCATGTACTGGCTGGTTTTGTATGTCAACTTGACACAAGCTGGAGTGATCACAGAAAAAGGAGCCTCCCTTGAGGAAATGCCTCCATGAGATCCAGCTACAAAGCAGTTTCTCAATTAGTGATCAAGGGTAGGAGGACTCATTGTGGGTGGTTTCATCCCTAGGCTGGTAGTTCTGGGTTCTATAAGAAATCAAGCTGAGCAAGCCAGGGGAAGCAAGCCAGTAAGCAGCACCCCTACATGGTCTCTGCATCAGCTCCTGCTCCCTGACCTGCTTGAGTTCCAGTCCTGAGTTCTTTTGGTGATGAACAACAATGTGGAAATGTAAGCTGAACAAACCCTTTCCTCCCCAACTTGCTTCTTGGCTATGATGTTTGTGCAGGAATAGAAACCCTGACTAAGACACACTATGACCATAGCAACTCTTATAAAGAAAAACTCTCATAATTGGGGCTGGCTTACACTCTCAGAGGTTTAGTCCATTGTCTCAGCATCACAGGCACTCATGGTGCTGAGAGTTCTATATCTGGATCTACAGGCCACAGGAAGTCAGAGAGACACTAGGCCTGGTTTGAGCTTTTAAAACCTCAAAGCCCTCCCCCATGACACAGTTCATCCCATAAGGCCACAACTTCTAAATCTGTCAAATAGTGCTACTCTCCAATGGCTAAGCATTCAAACCTATGAGCCTATAGGGGCCGTTCTCTTTCAAACTACCACAAGTACAAAGAATTAAACACATACACCAGAGGGATGCTCTAGTGTGTAGGTATAATGCTGTGTGTAGGTATAATGTTTTATTCAAATGCTAATTTCTCTGCCCTCACACCTTGTTTCAATCTGGACACTGCATTGTAATGCTTCTGTCAAGAATCTCTTGTTTCAAGTTTATGTAAACAATGCTCACCGTTTATTCTCTGCCATGTCAATAAAGCTGATTAGCAAGTGCCTGGGAAGAAGAGAGAATAGGGTGGGACTTCTGCCAGCCAGGGGAAGGAGAGAGAAAGAAGGTAACAGATTGAGCCATGAGGAGGGAGGACAGAAGACAGAAGAATGGAAAGCCCTAAATGCAAGTATTATGAGTTTTGACTGGGAGGTAGCCAGATTAGCTTAGAGGATTAAAATATATCAATTGGCTGTCCAGGCAGTAAAGCCTTAAGTAAATCTTGGTCTTTCTGTGTCATTATTGGGGAATTCACCAGAATAAAGAAAACCAGCTGCTGCATTAATTTATAGGCTACCTTTATATTAAAATCAACATTTACAGGTATGTTTCCGGTGGTCTGCCCACTGTAGCTCGCTTATGGCTTGACGGTTGAGCCTGGGAAGGCATCTGTGACCTCATCCCACTGCCCACGGCTCACAGTCTGGGACACAGAGAACTCCTGGGTCAGTAGGTTCCATCAGGAATCTGGCCAGCCGGGGCCAGGCCCCACTTTCTGGGTGAGGACCTTCTGACTTTCTGTATGGCTGTGAGCCAAGTGTGGGACTAACAAACCACAATCCTTGACCAAGGCCTCATAGTGACTCTGTGAAGGTGGGGCTCCATCTTGTTAAGCATAGAAAAGGTTGCATTTTTTTTTTTGACCATTGTCACAGAGCCCAGATAGTGACCTGTTACACTCGGTCACTAGGACACTATGGCTGCCTCCCAGGGTTACACTCACTGTAGGAAATCTTGGAAGGAAGCAGCCTCCCTTTTCTCACCATCACTGGCAGCCTCCAGTCTCAGGAAGCCACAGCCCTTATGTCCTTCCACATGGCCTCAGGCAGTCCCTCCTGCTGCTGCCAACATCTCCCTCCTCCAAAGCCAAGGGGCAGGAGCACTAATCTCTATGAAGAGAAGGCTCAGCTGAGGGTGGTGCCTCATAGTGCCTATTGGCCTGCACTATCAGCAGGCCAGGCACTGAAATTGGCCCCAGGAGGGTGGTAGTGGTTTCTTGCAGGGAGATGTCCTGGGCCTTGAGACAGCTATGGCTGTCTAAAGGTGAAGAACTGGAGGAGGCAGCATGTGGTAGCCTCAGATGTTCTTGAGCATTCAGGGACCAGCATTTAGAGATACCCACTGTGGTCCACAGTCCTAAAACATGTGAGGGGGATTTAGGTATACTTTATCCAAAAAAGGCCCAGAAGTGTCACAAAACCTGCTTCAGGAGTTTGGAATTTGCTGGAACCTTCTCTCAAGTCATTGTTTTGAAGGCCTTAGGTCTGACAACACCACTGGGCAGAAAGCAATCATAGAAGGACAGGCACAGGGCCAGGGTCTGTCCTGCAACAGACATAAATGTTCAGCTGATTCATATTTCCCCATAGACCTAGCTCAGCAGGATCTTCTTGTCAGACCTAGCAGGGGCATCAGGACCTACTTCATCCCACATTGGTTTGGGGCAGCCTCCCTGCCTCCCTGAACCCTCACGGCATATAATCCTGTCCCTGTTCCACACAGTTTGGGGTGCCATTACTGTGATACAGCTGTTTGGGGGTAACCCATGAACATGTACGAAGCCCAGGCAATTCACAACTTTGAAAAGATGGACTTAGGTGGACCTTTCTTGGCTTGTCATTGGTGTCATCTGCCCAGGAGAGGTTAGGGTGTCATCTGCCCAGAAGAGGTTAGCCTTATAGCTCACATCAGTAGATGAGTCATGGGTAACAGTAAATACTCAAGGGCCAGCAGCAAGAGTGAGTGGGCATTGGGGCTGGGGTACAGCAGCTAGCATTCAGAACCCACAGCTTAAACCCATAGACACTGGCATCCCAGTGGTGGGTAGAGGGCTGGTCATGTTCCCCTGTGGTGCCTGGAGGAAGGGAACAGGCATCTGAGATCAGCAGAGGGTATGGGGTCCTGGAGAGAGGCAGCTAGGATGAGACAAACAGAGGCCCAGGGATCTCAAGATAGGTTCACCACGGATGGAACATCTCTGTCTGGTGGGACATGTCTCCTTGATTTCTCAGTGTGTGAAATGCCCCATCCTACGAGTGTCATTGTCTTAGTGACATTGGAGTTTAAAAGCAGGTCTTGGAGTACAGTGTACAAGATTTACAAACTCGTTATAAGAATGGAAGGGGTGGGGGTGGGGGAGTATGTGAAACCAGGATCAGAGGAGCCATGAGGCTCACAGTAAACCTGACTTGACAATGGTTTGACTAATGGCGCCCTCATGTGGTCAGCATGAAGCTGCACATTCAGGAGGATGCTGGAGGTAGAGTGTTAACTTCCCCTGGCCTCCTCCTACCAGATGCTCAGGCCTCACAGGTTGAAGCCACAGCTGACTGCCTAGAGAGCATAAAGGGACAATTTCTGAGGACCCAGTAAGTGCACAAGGGCAGGCAGCTCCAGGACAATAAGGCCATATCCCTGAGGTTGCCCATCTTCCCAAGGTTGCCTGGTTGGCTCCTGTGGGTTCAGGGGATTTTAGCATTAGCCCAGGAGGCTCAGAGTCAGCCAGCAGACTGATAGCTTTATTAGACTTTCCTGAAACACATGGAACCTATCGGGTCCCTCCTGGGCAGGAACAGGGATGGGGCCACAGAACTGGGTATGCCCCTCTCACCTGTGATAGTATTTCTTTTGCCTGGCTCTGGGCAGGTTTCCCGAGATTCAAGACTCTGGAGTCCCAGGTGCATGCTGTGGGCTGGTGAAGGGCAGAGGAGCTCAAACCCTAACCAAAGTATTCCTTGATCTGGAGGACAGGGAGACTAATGGAACCCACAGTTCCACCACAGCCACTGGGCATAACTAGCCTTTCTCTGAACATTTGAGAGGAGAAATCAGAGACCCTGCTGTCAAAATGGCCTGAATCAGCCCCACTCACAGCCATCTTGGCTAAGTAGCCTCTGCCCTTGCTTTCCCTTGCTCTCCTAGATCCATGATCTTCGAAAATGGCTTCTGTGAGCACCGCTGAACTCAAGTCCCAAATAAGTCTGTGCACAGAACGAGAGCTCATCACTCCTCACAAAGAATGTGTGTGTGTTCGTGTGTTCAGGTGAGTATGAGTGTGTGCACACATGCAGTGGGGGAGCTGCAGCCACTCGCTGTCTCCATGTGGCTCCAGGGCATTTGTTAGTGTCCTCCCTGAGGGCTCCAAGGTTGCCAAGACCTCTCCTCAGACAACTCTTCTACCCTGGAACTAGAATTTTAACAAGTAGTACTCTGACTCACTAGCTAGCTCACAGTCATTGCCAACTCCCTGAACAGTCAGCACTGTGTGACAGGGTTGAGAAGGGCCTGGGGAAGGCTAATGGGGAAGGCCCAGAGCCACTATTTGTGCCTTCCAGAGCTTCCTTATGGTACAGTGGCACACCCTCTAGCAGGGTGATGGCAGCTGTCCTTCCTCTTGGACAAAAGAGCAGAACAGTCACTACCCTTGCCCCTGAACATGAGGCATGCCCTGTTAACATGACATGTGTCACAGCCTGCAGCTGCCCAGTGTGTGGTAACCCCCAGCCACATGAGAGCAGAAACAACTGTTTTGTTTTCCTTCATTTTAAATTTAAGTGGCCACACATGGTCAGTGACTGTCACACTGGATGACAGTAACAGAGAAAGATAACTAATGAGCAATGAAGAGGAAGTGGCTTCTGGTGGGGTTAGGAGAATGTGCCACACAAGCACAGGGCGGGACCTCATGAGAAGACCCCACAGAGAGAGTCTTCAAGGGCAGAAGTCACAGGGACTCTGGGAAGCTTCAAAGGCTCTCAGTGCTCAAAGCCCTGGACTTTACAAATAAAATGCTGTTGTGGGAAGCTGAGGTCTCGAGCAGTCCCTGAGAGCCCTGGGATGGGATGGTGGGCGTATCCACCTGAGTTCTTTCCCTCTGTAGTCCTCTTGTCCTGGTTCAGCTATCAGTGGGGTCTTAGCTCCCCCTGGAAGCCACACACGGTGACCATCTAGATAAGCATTGTGACAGACAACAGCAGAGGGCAGCTGTCTTGGAGAGTTGTTTGTTTGTTTGTTTGTTTGTTTGTTTTTATCAACTTGACCCGAGCTACACTCATCTGGGATGAGGGACTCTCAGTTGAGAAAATGCTGTAGGCAAGCCTGTAAGGCATTTTCTTAGTGATTGATGGAGTAGGGTCCAGTCCATTGTGGGTGGGGTCATCCCTGGGATGGTGGTCTTGGGTTCTTTAAGAAAGCAGGCTGAGAAAGCCACAAGGAACAAGCCTTTAAGCAGCGCTGCTCCTTGGCCTCTGCGTCTGCTCCTGCCTCTGGGTTCCTGCCCTGATTTCTTTCAATGATGGCATAGTGCTGTGCCAAGAACCCTTTCCTCCCCAAGTTGCTTTTGGTTATGTTGTTCCGTGATAGCAATAGTCACCCTAAGTAAGGCAGAGGAGCAGACTCTGGATACGAGAGACTCAAGGGAGACCTGGGGAGACATTTAGGAATGGCCACCAACAGGGGACAAACATGGAAACCTACTAACTGCCCTTCATCACAGTAGGGCCCTAACCAAGAGAGCATGGGTCCCCAAATCCCCTGTTGACAGGCAGGTACACTTAGCCCACTTACACTGTGGAGGAAGCAGTAACCAAGGCCAACAAGAAGGATGCCCTAAAGCGCTGCTGGACGCAAGGCAAGCTGACGCTGCCCACCACATGTGGGAGTGAGCAGTTGTGAGGTTAACCAGCCCTTATCTGTGGTTCCCGGTGAGGAGGAAGCAGAGGCACAGCCTTGGTATTTAACAGCAGCGTGGCAGTGGCTTGGCAGTGGCTTGGCACACGCATGGCTGCACACACACACACTCTACCAGAACATTCACACTCCATGGAAAGTTCTATCTGTGGCCAGCAAGGGAGGGTCAAACAGGTACTCTAGAAGACAGCATCCACTCTACCTGACAGAGAGTATGAGTTGTGTCTCTGTCTGTCCCTTATATCCACCTCCAAGGGTCCTCACAGCTATAAGTCATCTCAGGGAGCGCGTGTCTCTGCATACTTGTGAGTGAGTGTGTGTGAGTGATGTGTGTGTGTGAGAGGGTCTGTGTGTGATGTGTGTGTGTGTGTGTGAGAGTGTCTGTGTGTGAATATGTGGTGAGTATGAGTGTGTGTGTGTGTGAGTGTGTGTGTGAGTGTGTGTGAATGTGTGGTGAGTATGAGTGTGTGTGTCTGTGTGTGAATGTGTGGTGAGTATGAGTGTGTGTGTGAGTGTGTGTGTGTGAGTGTCTGTGTGTGAATGTGTGGTGAGTATGAGTGTGTGTGTGTGAGTGTGTGTGTGAGTGTCTGTGTGTGAATGTGTGGTGAGTATGAGTGTGTGTGTGAGTGTGTGTGTGTGAGTGTCTGTGTGTGAATGTGTGGTGAGTATGAGTGTGTGTGTGTGAGTGTGTGTGTGTGTGAGTGTCTGTGTGTGAATGTGTGGTGAGTATGAGTGTGTGTGTGTGAGTGTGTGTGTGTGTGTGAATGTGTGTGAATGTGTGGTGAGTATGAGTGTGTGTCTGTGTGTGATGTGTGTGTGTGTGAGAGTGTCTGTGTGTGAATGTGTGGTGAGTATGAGTGTGTGTCTGTGTGTGATGTGTGTGTGTGTGAGAGTGTCTGTGTGTGAATGTGTGGTGAGTATGAGTGTGTGTGTCTGTGTGTGAATGTGTGTGTGAATGTGTGTGTGAATGAGTGTGTGTGTATGAGTGTGTGAGTGAGTACGTGTGTGTGTTCACGTCTGTGTGCATCTGTCTTGTTCATTTCTGCCTGCATGTTTCAGGGCAATTATGTGGTGTGTGCATCTGTACATGCGTGAGCCATGCAGGCACTTTTAGGAGCAGGGCCTCATCACCAAGAACGGCTGGGAGAGGAGGCCCATTGGCCTATGTGGCTGGAGAAGCTTTGTGAATGGAGGGTGGGCATACTGCATGGGAAGGTGGCCCGATGTCTTATGGCTGCTCCCAGTCCTCTGACTGAAAAGGGCCTCAGGCGATTTATTGGTGATCTGCTTAGGAGCACGTCTGTCTGTGCTTCACTATGAATTTATGCTTGGACCAGTGTGTCTTAGCAACTAAATGTGGAGGTTGTACAGCAAGCAGCTTCAGGGCCTGCTCACAGGGCAGGGCAAGGCGGCCTATCTGTGGTCAGTGATCAGCATGCTCCAAAAAGCAAAGAGACCTCCACTAGCCTCTTTCACCCTTGCCACAGGACACTGGCCCCACAGAAGAACTTAATAACCATGGCTGCAGAATCCCCCAGGAGCCAATGACAGCTACAGCAAAGAGAACCCATGCGGTGGCCTCCAGAGATGGGTCTTTCCTCTGATCCAACCGTTTTCAGGGTTGGTGAGCCTGGTATGATTTCCTCCTTCTTTTCAATATTCATTTATTCTCTCTTTACCTTCTCCCTCTCTCCAAGGTTTCCTGTGTAAAGTAGTAGATCTCAAACTTGTGGTCCTCCTGCCTCAGCCTCCTGAGTGCTGAGCTGACAGTAGGAACTACACCTGGCTCCCTTGAGTGTTCTTAAAATTTGCATCTTAATCTGATTTGCTTTGCTTCTCCATATGGTAGGATGTGTACATGTATAAACATGTAAATGCACATGTGTAACCATGGATACAAGTATGTGTGTAATGTGTATATGGATGAGCACACATGCATGAACAGGTGTGTACAAAAATTCATGTGTGAACACATGTTGGAAACACACAGGGATGTGCGTGCATGTGAGAGTGTGCATGTGCAGAGCACAGGTGTGAACCTTTGCATATATGTGAGCATGTATGAGTTCATTTGTGAACATGAGTATGTATACATGCATAACTGCATGGGTTAACGGTGCGTGTTAACCTGTACATGTGTACATGTGTGACTGTGAGAATACATGAGTGTGTGCACGAGTGTACACATACACATGAGTGAGCGTACATGTCTGAAGACAGCCTTGGCGGACTTTCTTGGACCTGGAGGTGGTCAGGGAGCTTGGAGATTACCTTGGCTAGTGCGGGGCTGGTGAGGCTGGCTCTACCATCATGAGAAGAGCCTGCGGGTGGCTCCGAATGACTGACACTCAGAGGTGCCCTGCAGGCTCTGCAGCAACTCCCACAGAGATCTGCGAGCACTAGCTCAGCCTTGAGAAAGGAATGAACCGTGGCAGGCAAGGATAGCAAGTCTGGTGTCTGCTCCATCTTCCTCGCTGGGCTGCAGCACATCCTCTCACTTGGGGTTTCCACTACAGAGCTGCTTCCCTTCTCTGTCACTACCTCTGTGGTCTTGTCAGCAAGCTAAGTAGGGATCTCTCTGTGTGCCCTCCGTTTCTCTCCAATATTCTGTCATGTTTGCTCCAATCACCCAAAGTGTCCTCAGCAGGGCCCTAACATGCTGGGGCAAGCCGGAGGAACAGGACTCCTGATACTTACAGAAGGGACAGGGAGGGCGTGGGGCTACTCACAGTAGCAGGCACAGCACAGTACTGACCTAGAAACCCATGAGCCAGATGCACCTACAGGACCCAGTGGTCCCTACTCCACAGGGCCAGCTTGAGTTCACCTCTATTTCCTGGCTCAGTAGATCCTCCTCTTCCGGGGACACACAGGGCTCTGTGTTAACTTCTCCCCTGTTCCACCCATCAGCCCTACCTGCCAACTCCCACCCACTCATAGCCAGGCTGTCTGGGCATCAGTCTGAGAGAGCCGCCTCTCCTTGGATGAATCTCAGATGAAACACAACCACGTCTCTAGCCTCTCCCTCAGCTCAATGACAGATAGAAGACAAGCAGGTCTCCAGGAACCCTCCAGTTGCCCAGTCTCCGACTGAGACTGCTGAAACATTCAGTCTTATGACCCAAACAGTTATATTCTGGGCTTCTCCGATGTGAGGCAGTCATTATCGGACTGGCTAGATTACAGCGTTTAAACCGATCAAATGAGTCTTCCTTCCTTTAATACACATTCATGGGTTCTGGTCCTCCAGGGAATCGTGACTGATACAAACACCAAGGACATCGGCTGTTGCTGCTTTTGCTCTCTTGGTTTCTAGCAGCCACCTCAGGGGACTTCCTTGGAACTGATGACCAGATTAGAAGGGGAGCCAGGCTCCTTGATAAATTGAGCCTCAGCTGTAGAATGTCTTCTTCCAAAGACACGACCATATGGTGCCTTTCCCAGGCGTGGAAAGACTCACTCACCATGGATCTTTGAGTCCAGAATGGACAGTGACTAGTGACACTTTAAAAGAGAAAAGTGACTATATTTTGTTTTCTTCAAACAGCTCTCACTAGTAGCTTATGCTGGACTTGAACTTGGGATTAAGTGCTGGGATTACTGTAGTGCCAAGTAGTCCGTGGGAGCCCAGGACCTATAACAGTGGACTCTGAGCTGTGAACCCATTCCTCAATGAAGCTCCACCCTGACTGAGGACCCCAGGGTCTCAATCAAGCAGAAAATACCACAAATCCAGCTCTGGCCTCAGCAGCCCCTACCTGGGGATGCTGGTGAGATAGGTCATGACATTCTGGAACTCCTTGTCCGGGATCTCGCTGAAGGCTGGGTAGTCTGGGAAGGTGATGACTGGGCTTCCGTCCTGTCCCCGCCCACCTGAGGAGGAAAAAGGGGGAGATAGTCAGCAGCGCCTCAGCGTCCTAGCTGTCTCCAACAGAGCCAAAGAGACTTCTTGGACACAGGGTGTTTCAATTAACCCTCATCAAAGAAGCTTCTCGTTGTGGCAAATGGAGACCCTCACGAAACCAGCTGGACACATGCAGGGACCAAGGGGCTGTGGGAGCCCAGCCTTCGGTGGGTACTTTTACAACCCATGCCCCGCATCTGTGCCTCAGGGAACATCACAGAAGCAGGAGTAGAAGGACTTTAAGATCTAGGAAACTAGGAATTCTGTGAAACGGTTGTTCCTAGCAATGGCTGCATAAACAAGACGAGAATGACAGTCCAAGAGACTCCCGAAACACTGCAAGCTATTGCTATTGCCTTTGGCTGCCCCTAGGTGGAAGGTAAGTTCCTATTATGGGGACACCATGTTCTTCAGACACAGGAGCCCAGAGGACCTGAGCTGGATGTGACCTGAAGCTTTCTCCCTGAAGACTAGCTTTTGTGGTACCACAAGGTACTAGGGGAGCTCTACCCAGATGTATGCCTATGAACCTTAACAAAGACCAACATGGCGCCATACATAAACTCGGGGTGCAGTAGTGGCTTGCATACCTGGAGGTAACAAACAGCTTTCTAATTGGACTTAGGCTCACTTAACAAGAGGGAAACCATGCTGGTGTGAAAACTATTCAACAACCTGGGGTTAGGAAAACCATGGACCTTGGAGGAGAACCTTGAACTACCACTTTATAAACAAGCACAATTCCTAACTACATTCTAAATATTTATCCTTATACCAACAAAAAAGTATAGTTCTCATCCTCCATCAAAGAAACTTCTCTTTGCAATGGACAGAAAGAATTACAGAAGACCAGAACTAAGCAAAGTGCAGGGACCAAGAGATAGTGTGGAGTCCAGTCCCAACTGACACACCTACAACACGACTCCTTACTTAAGACCAGGAAGACTGCCAAAGGGGGCAGAAAAACTGTAATACCAGAAAAACAGGGATTTCTCTGTGATACTGTGTCTCCCAGAAATGCCTAAAAGATTATACCCATGAAGCCTCATCAACATGACTACCTAAACAAGGCCTGATCAATGAGGATACCAACAGACACGCTAACAGGAAGTGGGGAAGATCACAGAGCCTCAACCCTGGACAGGAAACTATAGGCAAGTAGGGGATGCTGGGGGTGGGAGGAGTGGTCTTCTCCAGGACAGAGCCCCCCACTGACAAATACCAAGCAGTCACCCTTGAGATCATATACATACGTGTAACATTATATAGAATGAGTGGTTGCATTTATATATTTAGGAACACACACACACACACACACACACACACACACACACACACATATTTGTAACAACAACTAAAGAAAAAGAGGCCATGAATTTGAGCGAGAACGAGGAAATTTGAAAGAGGGACGTGCATGGGAAGGGGCAGAGGGGGAAGGGAGGGGGATAATGGTGGATTATATTATATAAAAAACTATTACAAAGACATAAAATTTCACAAAAGGATGAGAGTATCAGAAGCCAGCCCTCTGAAGCTGGATATTCATTTAAAAAATCAGGGGACTTCAAATTGATATAAAGCCTTTGTGAGTACAAAAGATTTTTCACACCGATTTAATAGTTTCACAGGTATTATTAGGGGTTTCGTCTCTTCGGTGTGTTTAGCAAAACGCCATTGGCTCATAGCTTATAAACAACAGAAGTTTCCTTATCGTCGCTTTGTGGGCTGGAAGGCTTGGGTCAGGGCATCGGCAGCCTCAGGGTTTGGTGTAAGGGTGTCCCTGCTTGATGCACCATTACATCATGAAGCCTGTCTCCTGAAACCACCTCTCGAGAGGCTGGGCCTCAGTGGAGGTGGGGGTGGGGGGACACTCATTCAGACCGAAGCAGCTATGTGTGGTGTCTCAGATGCCACCCGGCTGTGGACCCCTGAAGCTATCCAGAAGCTGCTGGGTGTGACACTTCTCAGTCGGCAGGACTTGTGCTGGTTACTGCCACTGGATATTCTCTGGGCACTCAGGGCTGCCAGGCAGCTGCCTGCTTCAGTTTCTCTCCAGGGTGATTCTCAAGAGCAGAGGCTGCCCAGGCTGACTGTGGACTCCGAAGCAGGTGATGCCACGAAGGTCTGAGGAGCCTGCCCCAAACGCAGCCATTAAGTGGAGAGGGTGGTTCAGGACCCTGGGATACTCCACAGGGTATGCGGTAGCCTCATTTTGGAGAAAACTTCAGACCAGCTGTAAGTCTGCCATTAAAGCTGCCATGGGGGACACGAGGCTGCAACACTGGTGAAGCACCTGAGGGAAAGGCCATGAGCCCCGTGGGGCCCCAGAAGCTACGGGCTGGCTATGTGGCTGCTCTGCCAGGTAGAGTGGGCAGCGTGAGGCTCGTCAGCCGTCCATCTTTACACATTCAGTCAGGAGGCTGGAGGAGCGGTCCTGCCGAGACGTCCCTGATTAATGCATTTCCATCTAAACGGTGCCTGCTGGGTGCTGTGAGGAATGGCCACACCACTGCTCAAGGGAAGGCCTGGGGGTATCTCTCGTGAAGAATATGGATTTTGGTGGCTGAGAATGAGTACTCTGCCAGCCCAATTTCCATCTACAGCAGAGGAGAGAGTAAGGTATACAGTCCTGCAGCACTGGGCACTGAAGCTCGTAGATGACAGTGAGCTCATCTTCTGGTCCGCTGTATTCATAAAACCCCTAAACTGTGCAGTAGAACGGAGGGCAGGCCAGGGTTGGCTGTAAGTAGGAAGCTGTGTCTTCGAGGACGGAAATGGTCAGGCAAGGAGAAGAGGGATGGTCCAAGGCATGGATGCAGCTTAGGTACAGTGAGAGTGCAGATCCTTAGGTAAGGCACCAGGGTGTCCAAGTGACTGGGGCGTGGGACCAAGAGGATGAAGGCACCTGCTGAAATGTCCCAGGCGTGTCTCCACGAACAGCGACACAAACACAGATGGTCCGGCTTGTAGATATGGTAGACATTCAAGTTCCACACATTTGAACATTTCATAGTAGATGTTCACACACTTGGTCACAAAGAGCACCTCCAGTTATCAGCTCGCAGCTGCCCTGCTTGGCTCAGTAGGCCCTCCAAGTCGCAGAGGCTGAGGGCTGTCTGTGGTCTATGTCTCACATGACCTCTGGCACCTCTTCCAGGCCTCCTCTGAGTTACAGAGAAGCGTGGCTCCTTCTGATTCTGCTGGGTACCAGCAGGGGCTGCCGTCAACTCCTAGGCCCAAGACATTCATCCTCATCCCTCCCTCCGCACCTTCACAGATGGACAGAGGCTCAGAGGCTCAGGCAGATGAAGTCGGTCTCTGCAGCCTCAGCAGATGAGGGACCTCAGCCAGGGACCTTAGTGATGGGGACCGGACCTTCAGGGCATCTTCTAAGTAGCCTGGAGCTCTCAGGCTGTCAGACTTTGAGAGGTGAGCATACAGTGGGGTCCCCAGGATCTTACTATCAACTACCCTATGCCCCAATATAGGGACAGTGGGCAGTTCACACTCAAGGTCAAGGCCTCGAACCCAAGGCTGGGGCATCCATGAGCTAAGCCTGGAGCCTTGCTGGGCGGAGAGGTGGGGAGAAGTCGAGGAGGGGAGGCAGCACTGTGGCCTTTTCACCAGTTTCCTCTGAGCTCTCACTCTTTCTACTGTCCTCTCAGGGACCTTGGGGAGACCTTTCCCAATGGGACTGCCTCATCAGCAACACCTCAAGAGGTTCCACTTTCCTGCTCACCTCATCTGGATAGACGTTTCCTAAGTCAGTGATATACACCCCACAGACTGGATTTCAACTCCACTCCTGTCCAACATCTCAAAGATCCCTGGAATCTACGTGACTGGAGCATGTTGTATCTTGACCACAGGTCTGGCCAATGAAAACAAGAGAAGACCCCAAGGGGTGGGATGCTCCTGGAGTCACAGATATGGATAGAGTTTCTCCTTATGTGGCTAAGTGATGGGGGTGTTCTAGGCTAACTAGAAGGGGACACCCTGAGCTGACCTGAGATCTGGAGGAAGGCTCACATGTGGCCTTTTCCTGAATTGGTCTTGACCAATAGACACGTCTGGGCTCAGCACAGGAGTGCTGTCACAAGGCTGGACATGTACCACCTCTGGCAAGGTGGGACAACCATGACCCTCAGCCTTCAGCTTGGTCAGTCTCAAGGCCGTTGCTTCTGAAGCAGAGCTTGAGAAACAGCAAGAGCAGTACCAAGCGAGGTGCCTGGTGAGCTATGTCAGCCATGATCACAGGAGGCACCGATGGTACTGGGACTGGCATCCACTCATGGAAGGGCCGAGTTCCTGGAATCCTGGGTCAGGAACACCCAGCTCATCCGTCTCCAGAGCCTGAGGGCCACGGCTGGGATTTGAGTGTCTCTTAAGGCTTCCTGTGCTGGAGTTTAATCTGGGGGCTTCTGCGAGGCAGAAATAATCCAACTGGGGTACACAGAGGGGGAGGCCTCGGGGAAGCGATTAGCATTAATCATCAGGCAGGTGGCCCCTGACTGAGTCCTAGCGGCTTTATGAAGAGGCTTGAGGACACGGACACACACAAACATGTCTGAGCACACTCATATGTTCCCCGCCTCTCACTGTATGATAACTTGCACTGGCTAAGGTTTTGCCAGCAAGATCACCTGTGGATGTGTCCCTCAGCCTTGGCCTTTCACAGCTGTGAGCTAAATAAACCTCTTTCCTCAACAGCTTGTCTGCTCTGGGACGCTGCAGTGTGGACAACAGACCAGAAATGAGGGTGTGGACATGACCCTGCCACCTCCTCCCCATGGCCAGGTGCTTGGCAGAGGGCGACGAAGCAGCTACTGATGCAGACTTGGGTGTAGCCCCAGTGACTGGCCACGCCCCGGCTACCCCTCACCCCTGGCTTCCGGAACTCACCAGACAGGTAAGCAAAGCGCTTCTTCAGCTGCTCCTGGATGTCAGCGGCACAGAGTGGGACGATGTCCTGGTGCATGATTTCATCTGCAGGAAGAGCAGACATATTGTCACTGGGAGGAACCCTGGCCTCACACCCACTGGGGCTCTGGGAACAGCCCTCGGAGCCTCTGGAACGAGCTACAAACACCTAGGGAGCCTTGGTCACGTGGCTGGAAAAAAGGCATTTCAGTTTCCAATAAGCAGAGCAAGGCTTTGTTTCTCATTGCACAAATGCTGACTGATCCACCATCAATTTTTAAAAATGGATATGAGCCAGAGAAGGAAAGAGGAAAGAAGGGAAGGAGGGGAGTATGGGGGGAGAACGTGCTGGAGTAGGGAGAGGGAGACAGGGAGAGAGGGAGAGAGGGAGAGAGAGGAAGAGAGGGAGAGAGGGGGAGAGAGGGAGAGAGAGGAAGAGAGGGAGAGGGGGAGACAGAGGGAGAGAGAGGGAGACAGAGGGAGAGAGGGAGAGAGGGAGAGAGGAAGAGAGGGAGAGAGGGAGAACGATGCCAAGGGAGGAGGGCAGGATCTGACTCACAGGTAAGGTCCCTCCCCCTCCCCCTTCCTGCTTTGGCAGAGGTGCAGCACCTCAGGGCTTCACCTGCTGCCTACAGAAGGCTTGCTGGCTTGCTAACAGAGGCATCTGCCATCACCACAGACCTGCAGCCACCACAAGTCCCCAGATGTTCATGGTCCTGTGCTGCCCGTGTCCTACCATTTCCCCAATGCCTGTGAGGTGGCACCAATAAAGGGACTGAGGCCTGGCTGCTGGTGGCTCTGCCCTGATGTTTACTGTAAGCTGCAGATTAACATGTGCACAGATAGGCAGCATTCCAGCTAACCCCAAAATGGTATCGACAGGAAGGCTCACTAGGACCCAACAGATGAAATGTGGGGTCCTTACCACAAGTGAGGGCAGTGCTGACAGTCCTGGACATCAGTGTCCATAAGACCTGGGACTCACATTGACCCCAGGCCTGAGAAAGTGGGTCATGGTGACACTGTATGGGGACACTGCATGGTGACATTGTATGGTATGGGGACACTGTATGGTGACACTGTATGGGGACACTGTATGGTATGGTGACACTGTTGTCTGGGCGACACTGTTGTCTGAAAGCTCCCATGGAGGCAGCAGATGTCACCTGTACAACACTGATCTCAACTCCTGCTCCTGGGCTATACAAATGCCCGCTGGTAAAGCTATGACACCAAGTACACAGGGGCCCCACACTGCCACTGGGCAAAGAGGTGCCAGAATATCATGTCGGTCAGAGCTTTGGGAGCACAGCAGTGCCACATGAGGAGAGAGCAAGGAACAACTCCTTCTATTCATCACACTGTAAACACCAGGCTGGTCTCACATGTGAACTCAACACGCACAATCCAATGTCATTCAGACTTCTCGGCAATGCTAATTCCTTTATGATGCTGGGCCAGAAAGAGTCACCTAACAAGACTGATATAATTTTAAATTCTGGGGAAATGGTTCAGTGCGTGTGTACACATCACTGTGTAGGGGACACTCACGAGTGGCAGATCATTCTGTTGTGTTAGCTAGAGCAGAAGGTGGGAGGCTGGGGAGGCTGCTCTTAAACCTGCTTCTGACTTACAGAGGAACACAGAGTGGGAGCCCAGAGTCTTTCTGAATGCTTGAGGAATTTGGGGGCTACCAGGCAGTTTGTGGGTGTCACCTTAGGCTGTCAATTTCTCCAAGCTGAGAATGACCCACACAACGGTCCTCCAAACCCAGTGGTGAGTTGAGCCCTGAGCAGGTCGAAGCTCCTGGAACTTTGCCACGACCCTGGGGACATCTACCATGGGACCATAGACCTACGCTTTTAAACTTCTAGGCTGCACCTATTGGCAAGGAAATTAACCCCAGCACCATGGCCCTTGATGGAAATGTTTCTATGGAGTCCTCAGAATAGATTCCGTATGTCTGTAAATGACATTGTCTTCCTGGGTGACACAAGCCTGGGTGGACAGGCTCCAGAGGCTGTAAACTCATCCTACCTCATGTGCTCTGTTCATGCCTTGACCACCTGAGCTGTTTCCACGGACAGGGACAGGTTGACACATGGCTGAGTGCCACTTGGGGGCTACCCAGGGGCCTCCTGAGTTCCTTGGACAGGAAGTATGTTCAGACTGGGCCTCACCACAGCCACCCTGTGAAAGGAACCCTTTCTGTGAACAGTCCAACTTCCAGAGTTCCAATGAGACCCTCTCCAAGTCTTTCTGTCCCTGCCTGAGCAGGCCTGGGCCTCACCCCATGACCTACCACACGCCCCTGCCTCCCATAACGGCAGAGGCCACGGTACCTGGGCTTCAGCCTCCTTCAAGTTCGTATGAACAAATATCTGGGCCGGGACAACAGGTCAGCAGGTTAGGTACTTGCCTTGAAAACACAAGAGTCTGAATTCAGTTTCCAGAACCCATGTTAAAAAAAAAAAAAGGCAGGCGTGTTGCTGTGCCCTTTCAATCCTAGCACTGGGAGGCAGAGACAGACAGACAGGTCCATCCAGGTAGCCTACTTGGCAAGCTCCAGGCTAATGAGAGACTCTCAAAACAACCAAACAAAAGAGGTTGGTAGTACCCAAGGAACACCAGCCGAGGTCCACTGGTCCCCACAGATGCGTGTACAGATGTGCACGTGTATTCGCTCACACATGCACACACAACCAAACATGTACACAAGATAAAATATTAAATAGTGTGTGTGTGCGCATGTATGTGTGTGCGCGTGCGTGCATGCGAGCGTGTGTGCGTGTGTGTGTGTGTGTGTGTGTGTGTGTGTGTGTGTGTGTGTGTGTGTATGATCCCCAGCTAGTCCGTAGGGACACTCTAAGTGTCCACAAATGGTGCCCAGCCAACGCTGGAGAGTTTGTTCTATAATGTCCTAGAGCTCAGCAGGCTGGTGGCATTTTCCCCCTGAATTATAATCATTTGTTCTTTCTGATGTTTCTGCAGCTGAAGAAGCCTGGATGCATGTGCCCTGAGGCAGGCTTTCTCAGTCCTCTCGCCCAGTGTAATTTGTAGACCGGAGGTAAGAAGACTATAGGGAATTGTGGGGCTAAGACAGGCCCACAGGAGGCAGAGCCCCGGAAGGTGTCCTGGTCACCCCCTCTCTTAGTGGTCAAAGGTCAAGGTAGGCTGGCTTTCACAGAGCTCCTCTGTGTGAGCACAAGGAAGCACAGACAACACCCCACACTGAGGGGCCCCAGCCATGACCCTGCCAGAGTCAGAGGGGCAGTTAGGAGGGGCTCCAGGACACAAGGGCTGTAGACAGTTGAAGTTTAAACCCTCCCCAACTTCATGGCGCTGTTTTCCCCTGGGCTCCTGCGCTGGGATACAGAAAGTAAGCAAAGACCGCAGGAGTCCAGAAAGAAGGCAGATTGCTTGAAATGCAATCAGGGCAGGGAGCCCTAGTAAGTCTTTCTAGAAGGGAAGGACCATCGCCCCACAGGAGATGAGGGAAGAGTGCCCATCTTAGTCAGCCTTCAGCTGCCGAGTTTATCCACAAAGCAGCTGTCAGATCCCGGCCCGTTTGGGTATCGGAGTCTGCATAGGCAGGGCGGTTCTCATCTCTCCAGGTACTTTTGCTCTACAGAGTTAGATGGTAAAGTCCTCACAAAGTAACCCAAGGACTCACTTCTCAATTCAGTAGCTTCGTCCAGGGAGACAGCTGGCCAGATTCCTACACGGCATCTCTTGCCCTCCATCTACCTGAGGGCATTCTGACCCCTAGTTCTGACCCAAGGCCAGAGAAGGTGACAGTTAACAAGGAGCAGAGACACCTTAAGGCAAGGTGGGTCAGAAACCTGGCACTGGAGGTCGCCCTGTGCAGGGGAGGGGACTGCCGGGAAGTAGGGGCTGCTGTGGAGGTGGGTGAGAGAGCTGGCCTCTGCTTGGCTGATGACTCTGACCAAGGTCCTGGCCTCCCTCAAGGGAACAAAGCAAAAGAAGGGCTCCTTGCACTGGTGGCTGGGAGGCAGGTCTTAGGGTCATACAGTGAAGTCTGCTATTTCCTAATTATCTCCTTTTATTTAAAGCAGACAAAAAGTCCATCCCCAAGGGCTTTTGCTTACTGTCAATCAAACATAATGCGTCTTTTCAAAGTCCAGGGTTGAAGGTCAAATTGGATGACATCATCAGTCATCTGGTGGGAGATCAGCCCCGCTGTGTCCCTTGGAGAGCCTGAACAGCAGACGCAGTCATATTCATGGAGAGGGCACACGAGGAAGGCAGACAGGCAACTAGGCAGAATAAAATTCAAATTCTGCAAAGTGATGTTCGAAGTGACAAGCTTCAAACCAGCTGCATCCTCAGGATGGCAGGTCGGGCAGAGAGTGACAACAAGGCAGGCCAGCACTGCAGTCACATGCTGGGACTGAGGCGAACCCATTACACATGCTAAGGGCTGCTTGAATTGATAGAATTCTTAATATTTAAAAATCCCAGGGTATTATTATTATTAATTTATTTTAAAAATATTTTACCTCTCTCTCTCTCTCTCTCTCTCTCTCTCACACACACACACACACACACACACACACACACACACACAGCAACTGAATTCCCTTGTCACTGACCATCCTTGACCCTTGATCTTAGGAAATAAGTCCCCAAAAGCTTTCAATCAAGGCTCACAACAGAGATGGAATGTAAGGGCTGATGGGGAGGGAAAGCACCTTCAGGAGAGGAGGTTTCTGCCTCAGATTCACTCAGCAGAGAGCCAGCAGGGGCTGGAAGCCACCACTGCTCACATGCCACAGGGCTTCTCACAAGCACATGGGTAGCACACTTACAGACTGGCACAGAGGAAGACACATGTAATCACGGCACCCAGGGTGTTGTCCCTGGCCCCACCTCTTCCAGGCATCTTCAGTACCAGCCTACACTTTTCAAGTCAGTGTCTGGGAACCACTTGGAAGGTCATCACTACAAGGAGTGGAATCCACCAGCTTCTCATGAATATATGGGACATTTCTACTGGGCGTGACCCTGTGGTGGAAGGTCAGGGGTTAAACGCTCACCTTCCCAGGGGCTGTACTGTCGCACAGGCAAACACCTGCCCAAGCACTCACACCCTGGAGTGTAGGTGTCACTATCTGCGTAGTTTCCAAGCTTGCAAACACTCCTTAAAGGAACACAGCACCCAGAGAGTTTGCTGGGCTCTCTGCTTGGCTCTCATGGGAGACATTGTTCATCCTCAAGGAGACGGCACAACTGGATGGCGCCAGCAGACACGACCAGCGCCTGCCTTGCTACACAAGCATTGGCAACACGACCTCTGCTGCCAGCGTCCGGGTGCCTGTGGCATCTCGAGGGTCAGCTTATAAAATGTCACCTCTGCCTGTCCCTCAGAATCGCCATCCTCGGAAAAGATAAACATCACAGCAGAACCACCCCACACCAGTCATCACTGGGGAAGCCTGAGAAGTCTTTGGGTGAGCGTATTTCCCATCCCAAACTCTCTGGCCTCAGAATTGGGGTACCTAAAAGCCACCTGAAGTGTCACAGTGTTCAGGACAGCCCTCACCAGGCCTCCTAGAAACACTGACACACTAAGCTAACACTGGGCCAGTTTAGAGAAAGACCCAAGTGCGGAGCCCACCCCTTTCTCATCTTCTGGGAAATCCATTGTTCACTTAAGTCTGCAGAGGCTCGGTTCCCACAGTGGAAAACACAGGAGGAGCTTCAGTCCTCTGGCTCACAGAGGGAACGGTTCATGGGAGTAGCAGTGAGTGCTTTCTTGTCTTTAATGAGTTTAACCATCACAGCCACTTAGGAGGGGGCAAGGCTATGCCTTGAATGAGTAAGACATTGCCTGAAGTCCCATGGTGGTGCCCATGTGACTGCAGGGTTGTGATTGCAGGGTTGATGTCAAGGAAGGGTAGAAGCTGGCTGGCTTGCGGCTCCGAGGTGAGGACCTGACTGCAGGGTTTAGAAGTAAGAGCTAAGGGTGTCGTTTCTGATGCAGAGGGGGCTTGACAAAGGGCAAGTAGCACCTTGCTGCCTCTCCATGGCAACATCCATTGCTTAGCTTCCCAGCGGCTGGTTCTCTCACGAGTCCCTTTACCTTTTAGTCAATGGATGGAGAAATAGCTTTACAATTTGTGAGGGAATTGTGTATTCCGTGAAGTTTGTATCTTTGATCAGCTCCTTACCACAGGCAGCAAGGAGCGTGTCTAATGACCAGGGCAGCTGTTGCCAAGCTGTGAAGTGCAGCTGCAAAGACGAATGGGGACGGTGTGCAGGGTTAGGGTGGAAGATAGGGGCTTGCCAAGTGGGGTGTAGGTGTAGGATGTGCAGAATGGGACATGGGGGCTGCGGTGTGGGGCTTCACTTCAGGTCACGGCTGAGGAAGCCAGGAAGGCAGACAGGTTCCCACAGCAGAGTCTAGTCTTTCGACTCAACACAGTCTCCACATTGCTCTCCTACAGAGCACAGTGCAAAGCTTGTTCACACCAAACACGCTCAGGAATCAGGTCATCCTGAGGCTGCATTCTGGGCCAATTCTCACTTTGGGGCCCTGATTTCCTGAGACTGCCTGTGAGGCTGGCTGCTGACCTGACCGAAAGGAGCCAAGTGTTCTGGGTATGAGTTCTGGGTTTGGCCAGCAGGGGCTAAGTGACCTTGGTAGATTGCTTGACTCTCAGAGGCAGTCTCTAAAATGTCAGGACACACACAGTCCCTCCCTTCAAAGTGGCCTGCACATCTGGTGGGTGGCAGACATTTAACCACTACTGACATGCACACCTGCCTCTGCCCTGGCTCATGTCCAAGTAATGTCGCCCAGCACCACCCAGCTCTCCAGGCCCCTTGGAGCACCACCACTCTGCTGGTCTCTCCCATGTGGCTTTTGGGTCTGTACCTGTGTCCTTGGGAGGGGGACACCCACAGTGCCGCTCCTGCCTGTTCTAAGTTTCCAGATGGATGGGAACAGGGCTGCAACTGCCACCAAAGAGAGGCTGTACCTCAGCCATGTCCGCCCCAGGTTCACTTGCACTGCATATCTGTCCTGGCTAATTTTATGTCAACTCGACACAAGCTAGGGTCATTTTGGAAGATGGTTCTAGGGTCTTTGGAAGCTCGTAGGTGTAACTGCCCTGGCCTGATGGGCCGGAGTTGTATAAAAAGGCGGGCTGATAAGCCACGAGTAACAAGTCGGTAAGCAGCCACCTCCACAGCCTCTGCATCAGCTCCTGCCTCCAGGTTCCTGCCCACCCTGGTGATGGGCGACAAAGGGGAAGTGGAATAAACACTTTCCTCCCCAAGTAAGGTCGTAACGCTTCATCGCACAACAGAGACCCTAACTGAGACAATGGCAAAGAGTGATTTAGGCAGAAATGGAAGAGCGGCGTCGGTTGTGGGTGTGAAAGTCTGAAAGAGAGCTCTGATAAGTTCACACTTTCCTCAGTAGTTTGCTTCAGCCAGCTCTGAATACAGGAAATACTGTGGGATAGACTTGCCCTGGGGACCATGCAACTGGCCACAGTCTACTACACATGGGGTGTGGGCCTTTGTCTCCCAAGCGGTTTCTCCGCTCCCTTCAGTCTCTGAAGGTCCTTCTATAGCAGCGATTCACAGATAGGTTGGGAATGACCAGCCTGGCACTGAGAGAGGGGGTGAGGAGGCCGGGCCCTGAAATTGGATGCTGCCACTCCCATTCCCTGAGCTCACACCAACTGCTCTTCCAAGCTGTCACCAAGCCTCAAAGACTGTCCTTGTCGAATGTCCTGTGACAGTTGTGATAGCTGTCACACTGCTGCTCCTATCAAGCCTGGGTGAGGCTAAGAAGAGCCCCCGCACTCCCTTGACCCTTCAGGGACATGACGGTTTCCCTCTGTGTGCACAGTACTCAGTGGATCACACTCACAGCCCAGGGGATGGGGTTTCTGTCCCGGCCCCCCAAGCTCATGCACTTTGGCTTGAAGTCACCCTGCAGCTGGGCCCTGCAGATCCTGACTTTACCTCCCAGACCCTCCCCCACAGCACACGTGTCCCAGTGCTGGCCTCCATCCTTACACCACCATCCAACTGTAGGGCAGGCAGGGCTCACCTTATGGTCCTAGGTCATCTCTTCAGTGCCCACGGTGCCGTAGCTACTGACCCCTTTCAGTATGGGTGCTGAGGGCTGGCTTTGAGGTTTGGGTAATGTTTACCTATTTGAACTTTAGCCTCACGTGAATCACAGCACAGTTCCTATGGAGCCTGACAGTCAGGTCAGTGGGGTAGCTAAGTGCTGATTCTGTGGACTGCACTGGGATTCATCCTCTGACAACCTTGGCCTCAGAGCCTCTTTGGTTTCCACTGACACAGAGGAAAAGCCAGGAGATAGAACAACACGCTGCAGTCTGGCTTTGAAAACAAATGCTATCCCCTGGGAAGTCAAAGCACTTACTTCCCAGGCAGCAGGCCCTTTATAAGTGGGCTTGAAGAGAGAAGCTCTGCTCAGTCCAGACCCAGCGAGCGTGGCTCAGGGAAAGGAAGACTGCGAAGACGGAGGTGCACTGCCCCTGCCGTGATACAGGGTTGGAGCCACCCAACCAGCTGGGGGCTGTGCAGAATGGTGGGTTTCCTTCACAATGCACTGGCTGTGTATGCATCTGGAGGTGGGGTCGGTGAATCTGAGCTCACTGAGAGACCCATACTCTGCTGAAGTTGGGAAGGTGTATACTGAACTAGCCTTCAACAGCCACAAGACAGCCAGACCTAGGGTCAGGGAAGGTGCTGGCAAGTTGGTCAGATGGCTGGCCTGCCCAGCCTGCCCATGTTCATGCTTGGCCTGTGGGCTGTGGGCTGTGGGCTGTGGGAAGATATAGAATGATGCTCAGGTTATGAAGAGGCCATGGCGCCCTCCAACCCACCAGGCAACAGAACAAGCCTTCTCCTGAAATGCTCTACAGCTTTCTACACAGCAGGAGAGCCGCAGAGAATTCCTCCATCAAGGTTACATTTTAACCTTCTGATAGCACATGACCACCTCAAATTATCCAGACGGCATAGAGGTGGTGTCCCCAAGGCCCGGTTCTCCATGCAGCTATGCGTGGCAGCCATTCACTAGGTAGAGTGCAGTGGAGCAGCACGGCTTGTGAGAGGCTCATGGAGAGCCCTGGGGGTGGCACATGCCCTTTGGGAAGGAGGAGGAAGCTCCAAGCTCTGGAAGATGTCACATGTCCTTTTATGGGACCAGCCCCACTTGAACCCACTGCCAGAGGCTTTCTCATCAGTGGGACACACAGTGAGGAAGATATCATCCTCAAAAGCCAAAGGCCAGAAGTGTTCAAGGTTCTCATGGGGAGAAAAATGAGTCTCGGGCCTGTGAAGGCCTCTGCTGTGTAACTGGAACTCTGATGCTCCTGGTCCTTCTGAGTACTGGTGGGCGAGGTGTCTGTCACAGGGGCCTGGCAGCTGGGTGCCTGTAGCCTCTCCCAGCATCTGAGCATAGGTGGCCGGAAGGTGGCTTTGAAGAGTCCTCCTTTTCAGTGCTGGAGGGAGACAAGGCCATGTGCACTGCCCTAGGGAGCAGGTTCCAATCAGCAAGGCTCTGTCACCAATAACGTTTGTTTTTGTTAAGAAAAACCTTCATTCCAGTCGAGGGCTCTTCAGGGATGTAGGACTAAACGTTTTCATAGCGACGTTCCTGTTCTTCTTGTGCTCAGACATGGTGGGCACTATGTATGCCCAGCTAAGCTCAGTAGGTCATGGGTCAGGGATATCAGAGCAAGAGGGAACCCAGGTCTCTTCCCACAGAGCGCATCGGAGGGAGAGGGTTACTCTTCACTAAGAAACACCTTAGTCACTACAACAGTTTTTTTGGTAAGTTAGTATTTTTAAATCTCTGGCATTTTTTACTATAAATATTTGGCATCAAGCTCTTTGCAATTGTCATTAAGTTTCAAGAGCACAGAGTGTCTGAGAGTCTGACTGCAGCGGTGCAGAAGCTGAGGCGTGGCACAGGTCTGGGACACTTGCAGTTGCTATGTGGGTCACAGCCAACATTTGAGGCCTGGGAGGAGGGGCAGGTACCCGGCCCTTGCCCCCCGGAGTTTCCGTTGCCTCCTCCACCTACCGCAGGCAGGCAGATCGGGGTCTACCCGGAGGCATGGGTTCCGGGAAGGCTTGGGGCTCAGTTGCACAGGATGTTCACTGAATGAGAGGTGGTTGAGAGGTATTAGCCTCCTGAATGGAGCGTTGCACGGACTGAGGGCCTTTGTGTTTAAGGGCCAGCCTGAGTTCCAGAGTGGAACCTGTAACATGCAGTCTTCTCCCTCTCTGTTTCAGTCTGCCCTTCTTCCCTGCAGACCCCAGTACTTTCTCCCCTCTGGCCTCTTAAAGCCCATGTGGCCCTGTTGGCAGCTGAACACACATTCTGGTCGGCCCCACCCTGCTGGGGAGGGGAGATGCCTCAGCTGCCTTATCTCAGGACAGCTGGAAGCCAGGGAGCCTGCTGGGCCCTGAAGACCACACTACCACCTTATCAGGAGAGGACCTCACCAAACAACTCAGGACCCCTGATCTCCAGCCTCACCTGGGATCACTGGAGGACGGGGGATGAGGGATACCTGCTTCTGCTCACCTGTGTCAGGTATCCCTTGTGCAGACACTGTGGATGGCTACTGACCCATGAAGCATGGTTACAGGACTATAGAATGCACCTCATTAATGTAATCATTAAATTCTGAGCATGGGCCATGAGCAGCTTGAGAGAAACACAGGGAGGGATTCTGGTCACAGGAGCATCAGAGACAGCAGCCCCATAAGAGAGTGAGCAGCCTTTGACTCCACAACCCATGGCTTTGTTCTACTCACTGGGCAGAACCTAAGGGCATCCTTCACTTGGTGTCCCCTGGTGACCCATGCTGTCTACACCGGTTTCACTGAGGTACACCAGCAAATAGACACCTTGTGTGGCTGAGGTGTACAGTGTGATGTTTACTCACGCTATGAGATTGTTTGCATGGCCACCCTGTTGCCTCAGCTGCATGCATGTCTGCGTTGGTGGTAGAGTTCAGACTCACTCAAAAACTATCCCCCATGTGATATTAACGACCTTGCAGTGCCCTTCAGTCAGCCCAGCCTGTGTAACTGAGACTTTGTATCCTTTGAACCACTCACCCCGACTCTAACAGGAGCCAGTACTCCTCAGCGCCTCAGCCCCCTCTCAGTACTATTCTTAGGTGTTAAGAGCATAAACAGGCCTGACTCAGTGTCTGGGGGCCACTGACTGGGTGTGATGTTGGAGAAGTTGGGGTGGCTGCACCCCACAGAGGCATGAGTCTGAGAGACACGGGTCCATGGAGAGCATCCTCAGCTGGGCCTGCCTCTCCAGCACAGGGCTGCCGCCCACCTGCCAGGCTCTGCTCTGTCAGTCATGCTGGGGAGGGAGGGGGTCTCCAGAGGACTCTGCCCTCTCCTCCTCCCTCTCCTTTCTGGATGTGCAGCCTTTCAGGGCCCACACAGAAGGAGTAGGGCACACAGCAGTCAGTTCTCTGCCTGGCTTACTTCACTTTTCACAGGGCCCTCTGGTCCCCCAGGGCTGCAGAAATGGCAGGACGTCTTTATATGGCTAAGTTGTAACCCTGCGTCTATGAACTATGTGCCCTTTGCCACTGATGACACCAGGCTGACCCCCTTGGCTGGTATGACACCTCAGTGAGCAGGTGTAGGCCAGTGGGTGGCACAGCTGGATCACAAAGTCCTTCTATTTTTAGTGTGTTTTCTGTGAGGTTCATGCTACTGCACACTCCCATCAATGGTGATGCCTTCCTGCCTCTCCACAACTCCTCTGTGTGGCCTAGGAAGGGACAGCCATAAACTCGGAGTCCGGCATCTGCTGCTGGTGTCCAGCCTCTGACCTTCGGACCTCGGTTTCGTCGCTGCTATGAGCCGTTGACTCAGAAAGTTCAGACCCAGAGCAGCGGACACTGAGCCAGCCTTGCCCACCACACACAGCTGAGCTATGGCCCTGGGCAGCCTGCTTTTCCTTTATGGCCTCCTCGTACAAAATAGGGATGAGAATTCTCACCTTGCGGGCTGGAGGCTTCCACCTGGCGAGCACAGCCTGTGGGCAGTGCTAACACTGCTGACGGCAGTAACCTGGCTTGGTGAGGACATTGCCAGGCACCCAGTACCACCTTACCACTGGTGCAGGCAAGGGCTGAGTCTAAAACACCGGAGTGTTAGCTGCAGCTGAGCTCCAGGTCTCAGAGGCTCCCTGGAGGTAGGATATGGGCCAGAGCATGGGGGTGCACAGGAGGCTAAGGAGAGGGGATCGCCTAGAGTATGCCCTCGATGGAGGTCACCACAGGTAGTGACACCTACACTCTACCAGTTTCTCCTTGTACTTCCCCTCCAGGATGCCAAAGATGAAGGAGAGCCCGGGCAGTGACAGTGTCAGAAGGAAGATTCTTGCTGGTTCTTAGCACTCTGACCTTTCCTGTATATACAAGACAGCCCAAGAGGACCAGCGGTGGGACAGTTGGCATGAGACAGAGACAGTGGGCATCAGCGTATGGCCATCCTCCAAATGTCTCCTCCCATGTTGTCAGTGCTCAGAACAAACCCACGACCCAGGCATAGGAGGTGCCTTCAGGTGGCAGAGCTGCTGACTGCTGAGGGATGATATTCCAGCCCCTTCTTCCTGTCCCTGCATCCTGCTCCTGCTTCTTACCCCTACCCAGTCGGGGATCTCATAGTATTACATGTACAGAAAGAGCTGGTTTCCAGATACTGAGTTTTCAAACACCCCAGTCCTGGAGTCATAGCCATATGGCCACACTCCCCTCTGGGCTCAGGACAGGAAAGGCACGAGTCTTGGAATGTATCTTTGAGGAGCAACCAGACTGGACTGGCATGGTGAGGTAGATCTATACCACAACAGAGGCTGAACACGAGTGCCCATGGCACCTCGGGGACTAACTATGCCCTGTCGATGTTTTGTTCCCAGGGACACTGGGCTCCCCATGGCCTGGTGCTGAGAGCCTCCTGGGATGAGATGGGTCCTGTGCTCCTCCCCTAAACTGCACAGAGGGATTTTTACCGCTCATTAATACCAAGGCTGGTGCAAATCTAAAAACAAACAATTATATCAACCTTCGCCAGAGATGCTTCTCAGAGACAATCCATGGAAGAGCCCAACCCCACCAAGGCAGAGGGGCAAGTCCTGGCCCCGCACCACACATGACCATGAGTACATTCAGGGGACAGCTGAGAGCACAGGGTGGCTGGTGGGGACTCAGAGACGATGAGCAAGGTCAATTTTGTCTGTCAGAGTCACCAAAGTGTGGCACGCACACACACACACACACACACACACACACACACACACACACACACACAGAGACAGACAGAGACAGAGACAGAGACAGAGAGACAGAGACAGAGACAACACGTACCTGTGGGCCTCATGCATCACAGACAGACAGAGCTGAGTGTGTGTGCTCAAACACGACCTTCCCCACTCCACCAGTGGTAACCTCAAGGCCTCCCAGCCTGGCTTTGGCACAGGGCTCCAGGCCTACTTGCCCCCAGTGAGTGCACAGGCAACCTAAGGAGCACTGGATGCCCCAGAAAAATGGCTCCTGTAGCCCACAGGGGAGCATCCACTTAGAGCAATGGCCAGCAGATACACAAGTCTGTTGTCATCTTTATCACACGCCCTAGCTTCTGTTTATGCAGAAATCTAAGGGATGGTTCCTGGAAGCCAAAGCACCCAACCTTCATCTCACCAAGCTTCCCCAGGAGTCCTCGGAGTAGTCGGGGGCAGCATCTTAAAGCTACAGGATGCACCAAGAATTAAGGGGAGCCGCAAGGCTAAGAAACAAGCAGGCATCAAATGTGATTCTGTGTGGCCCCTTGCTTCTGACAAGCTGGGGAACCCTCTATGGCCTCTCACTGTCCCCTAGCGACTCCCTGGAAAATCAGCTACTCTACATTTATTTGTTGTCAGAGAGCTGAGGGCTGATTCATTAAAATGTGCAAAAAATCCTTTATGGGTCACTCATCAATGCTTGGCAGAAAAACCACCAGGAAATGTAACCGTGACAAAACTTCAAAAGGAGTGTCCTTCCTCTCTTAGAAATAACGGAGGAACCGAGCTACTTCCTTTCTGCCAAGCCTCCTCTTCTCTTTTTTCCTGGGGTGACTGTGTTCCCTTCCCTGGGGCCCTTGTTCCTTTAGGGCCCAAGCCGGATCCGGATCCGGGCAGCTGGTAGCATCTCACAGCCCCTCCCACAGAGGCAGAACCAGCTCCAAGTGCGACCACAGAAGCCCCCAGGAAACAGCCACTTCACTGCCCAAATGCCATGGTGTCCACTCCTGTATCCTGCTGTTCCCAGGCTCTGGCACTAAACGGGCAGCTATGGGATAACCCTTGCCAGGTACTCCTGCTAGGAGGGAACCAAAGCCATGCCACTGCTTCTGGGCGTGTTTTTCATGTGCTAGCCGCATGTCTATGGAAATCTTGAACAAAGGAGAGATCGTTCCCCCAGCCTTCCAAGAAGGTGGGCAGCCACCCTCTAAGGGGAGCAGCTGCAGCTGCTGATGTCCTCAAAGGACTCTCAGGGAGGGTCTGAGGGGTACAGCCCAGACCACAAGGGCAAGGCATCACACCCCCCCACCCCCAAACACACCCTGAGGAAATGGGTGTTTTTCTCTATAACCTAGCCAGCCCAGACATGCCCCGCCCCCATCACACTCTGACACACTCGGTTGAGCCGACAATAGGACCCCAGCATCAGAACAGCCCACCTAGCCCACCTAGTCTATTGTCATCACAACCCACCCCACGCCCTGCCTCTTACAACACATCAGAGCCCACACACCTGCACTTGTCTTCAGCAGGAGCCACAGGGCTGTGACGTCCTGGGACAGCACGGAGATGAGGCTCAAAGTCATGCTGTCACCCTCCACACTGGTCAGGACCCAATGACTTGTTTGCTGGCAAGCCGGCTTGGGTCACACAAAGGAAGCCAGTGGAGCTCCATCTTGGGCGGCTGAGTGGGGATACTGTCTCCCTGGCTTCGCTGCTCAGTCCAGTCCTGCCGTCCTCTGAGTGCCACAGGCTGAGGCGCAGCACAGCAGCGGCTGCTGCTCCTTGCAGGGCCCCAGATTCGGATTCAATGTCCTGATTAAGGAGCTGGAATCAGCTCACTTATCCTGCTGCAGATGGTTAACTGTTGAGAGCCTGGCAGCCGCTGAGTCCTGCTGGCTGCAGAGCCAGGCGCCTTGTTGTTTGTCTGGACCCTCCCTGCAGGGGCCCCACCTCAGTCAGGTTCCATCCACAGGGACAGCAGGGCACAGGGACCTAAGCCTTAGAGGCCAGGCTCATCCAGGTCCTATCCACCCACACCGCTGAGGGAGCAGGCCCTTAGCCACAGGAGCTCCAAGCTTAACCAGGTCCTGACCATTCAGACAGCCCTTCAGTGGAAGGCGTCACACCCTTCACTCAGGCAGGCTGTTCCTCTGGGTGTAACCACCAGGCTTCCCAATTTTCCGGAGGGTGAAAAATTTGGTGGTGGAGAGGTCTCAGAAATGGGGTCTCCCAGGCTGTAGGCTCAACTGTAGCTTACTGTTAGCATGGCTCATTGTTAGCACTGTCTGCAGTGTTCTATAGTTCTAGTCTCCCATTCCTACAGCCGGTGAGATGCTGTTAGAGCGCCTTGCGAGACTTCATCTTCCTGTATAGTGGTTACCTCCACTGTCCATGGCTAGACTCCCAGGTGAGCAGAGACAGTAAATCCCATGCTTGCCCCTGAGCCTGCTCCTCTGAACAGCAGTCATGTGATGGCCTCTCTGTCCCATGTCGCCATCAGGGTCAGAAATCACCTCAGTAGCTCTCGCTTCTTCTTACCTCTCACCCTGGGGGAGGTCCCCAATATTATCTATACCTAATTCTCCATTCTTTAGCCAAGTCTTCTGGCCTTTGCACTAGGACTCTGGCACTGGACACACGTCCTAGGAGCTGACCCGGACAGGGCTGGCTTCACAAGCATCTGGTGTTCCTGCCTGCTGCCATCAGAATGAAACACATCTCAGGTCAGCCTTGTGTGGACTCTGGCGGTGACCACGCCACCAGGGGCTGGTTACGACTCTGTAAATTGATGTGCCAGGCTCCTAGTCTGGGACCCACCCTCATCCTCTCCCTAGTGGTCAGGTGGCCTGTCCCCTGTCAGGTGAATTCGGTCACTCTCCTCATCTTTCTCAGCCTCTTTCTCAGCGTCTGTACTCTGATGGGGTAACCTTGCTTCGTCGGCCCAAGGGAGAGGACAACCGTTAGGGCCCAGAGCAGATGAAGGCATGAGTGTTGGCACAGTGGGGAAGCAACTACCTTCTCCCATGTCCAACTTCCAGTTCCCCCAGAGTCAAGGCAGACTGGAGTATACCCACCCCAGCACTACACTGTGTAAACGAGTTCACGGCTGCCAAGGTCCACCCCATGGAGGCCACTGAAGGCCCAGGGTCCCCTAACTGTGCTTGAGGCGGGGAGACTTCAGGTGCCCACACTCAGTGCACACATGGACTGAGAGCAAACCTACAGTCCTGGGAAGCAAGCTGCTTACATAAGAAACTGTTAGGAAGCCCAGGGACAGGAGGAGGCTCAGGGCTGTCCTCTGTCTGTCATGTGACAGAGGAAGGTACCTGGGGACAGAAGCAAGAACTGTGCAGCTGGCCAGTTCCTTCTCCCCTGCTCTTCTCTCCCAGGCTCTGTGTCCCTAGCCCCATGCTTGGGGCTGCACAATTAAGTGTGCACAATGACGGGAGATCTGCAGGCACATGGCACGTTCTGTTGCGGTAAAATTTAAAAAGGCGCACGACCTGGTTCCCAAGAGTTCCCACTGTGTCGATCTGCGCACTCTAGCTGTTTCTCTGTTACCTCTTTCAACACGCTGTCCCCTTGGCGGGTTGTTACCACACCTGACACACACATCACGTTCCACAGGTCATGCTAGCGTGGCCCCATGACATGCTAGCCTCAAGCATTCTATAGCCTAACACAGCTTCCTGTCACGGATTCTGCTCACACTCCCACAACCCAGTGAAGTCATGACTCAACAAACGGGGACCCAACAACCAGATTTATGTGTTAAATGCTCAATGTACAATACATCCACGCAATTAACTTACAACCAATTGATAAGGATATAAACCGCCCACCTAGATAAGATATAATTTGTTCATCTAGACATACAAGATCCTGTATACATCCATCCCTTAAGAATAGCCATAACAGGGCTGGAGAGATGGCTCGGCGGTTAAGAGCACTGGCTGCTCTTCCAGAGGTCTTGAGTTCAATTCCCAGCAACCACATGGTGGCTCACAACCATCTGTAATGGGATCACGATGCCCTCTTCTGGTGTGAAAACAGCCACAGTGTACTCATATATAATAAAATATTAAAAAAAAGAATAGTCATAACAACCTGTAAATGTGCAGAGAGAAATGTTAACTTCCGCCTCCATGTTCTCTCGGCTGTTCCCCCTCCTCTCGCTCCGGCCTCCTCTGCCTCTCTAAAACTTTTCTCCCACCCATCCTTCCTTCTTGTCCAATGACAGGCCTTGCTCTATCCTGTACCTGCCTTTACCTGCATAATGACATCAACCTACAGGTTCCCATTGGTTCTTCAAGTGAGCGATATGTCAGTGCGGATGGAGACCCCACCAAGGCTGGTGCAAATGGAGAGGGGTTGGCTGCTGTCCTATGTCCATGCTTCGAGATGTTCTTGTGGGCCTGACTACTCACTCCATGATTCCTTTTACTCTTTTTTGGGAGACTGACTCCCTCACTACAAAATCTTGTCTCTTCTCCAAGGTCCTGACCCTTCTAGCTTACTACCGAAGGTCCAACGTCTGACCCATGGTCCATCACCTGACTTGAGCTATGCCCTCCCCTCCCTAAAGCCACAGCTCATGAGCCTTACCCACACTTTCAATGTGACATAAATGTGACACCTTATAATGTCGAGACCACCTTCCTGGTCCTTTTTGCAGACTACGCCTGAGATGCATATACAGCCCAGCCTGCAGCAGCTTCCCAGCCAAACCCAAAGTCTGGGACATCCTAAAGTAAACTGAGACATTTTTCTGCGTCCTACGGTGAACAGCCAGAAGTGGAGTACGCTGGTGCAGGTGGTATACAGAGACCAGTGCAGAACAGTGGGCAAGATCCTAGCTCCATTCTGGGTCTGTAGACACACGGCCCACATCAATAGTGGGGTTCCTAGAAAGTAGCTATGCTTTCCTTGAATATGGTCAACACAGCCAACAGAGTTTAGGAAGGAACCCACTCTGAAGTGGGGGTGGGCTGTGTTCCTTTACAGATGTCCTCACGGCCTATCACGGCTGCTCAGGCCCTGGAGACACAAGGGACCAGGATGGTCAGATCTCAGCTCTCCAGGAAGCAGCTCCCAGGGCTAGAGGAGCGCTCCTCTGGGCTCGTGCTGTCTCCTGAGAGCACATCTCAAACCCTTCCCTTATTCCAGTTCTCCTGCCCCTCCTGCCTTCTGAGCCCATGCCTTGCGTGGACTCAAGAGCTCCCCGGACTTCTCCGCCGGTGCGCCACTGTGTGTCAGTATGCCATGGGTGTGTGGAGTGCCTGTGTGAGTGACCAAGCCCCATGTGGCTAAGCTCTGTCCCCATCTTGCTTCTGTTTAGGATCCACTGTACTCAGAGCACTCTGCTGCAGATGAGTACCAGCCATTGAACAGCCCTCAGAGACAGGGTAAGGGCAGGAAGCATGGAGCCACTGTGCCGATATGTCTCTAGGAGCCCTATCTACGCTTTCTTGTGGTCCTTAGAGGCCCGGCAATAACGTTTCCCAGGCAACTGGTGGCTGGGGCCTTGGCAGCAATTGTGTGCCATGTGCCTCCACACTCTCCTGCATGGTGCCTGTGTCATCCCGACAGCATCCTCTACCGCACCAGGAAGAGAGCCTTCAGGCTTTGCTCCAGTAATGAGCAGTGTGGATAAAGGTAGGCTCCTTAGCATCTGTGTGCTCAGGAACATGCTCAAAGGAGCCTCATTGAAGACAGGGGAAAAGAGCAAGGCCAAGGGGCAGAAAAGATTTTCTTAGTAGCCTCCAGGACCAGACCTAGGTCTGGGTGGCTGGGTAGCACTATAGATTCCCCACGGGAGGAGGGTCTAGAGCATGGGGAGACTGGCTTACTTGGTCGGTGACTGCTTTCCAACAGTCAGGGGCAGCTGAGCCATGACCCCTACCCATGGAGGGTCACAGCCCGGGAAGCAGTTGACATGAGTTTCAGGCCTCAGGAGTATGCAGCTGAGCCATGGCCAGGAGTCGGAGAGCTGCAGGCCCAGAGGATGGAGGAGCTCACCACACTTCTCAAGGACTGGGGTAGCATGACAGCTGTCATTTCATGTCATTTTCTACATCAGATGCCCCAAGAGGTACACCTACCCAAAGGCCAGTATCATGAGCCTGGGCCCAGACCTATCCAGCAGAGTTCTGCTATGAGGGCAGAAAACTCTGCAAGCGAGTTTTGCTTAAGAGACACAAATCATTCAGTGTGCTGGGTGATGTGGTTCTGCTGACAGGCAAGGCCTTTCGCACCAAAATACAATCTGACGTTAAGGTGATGCTGAGTGGAAGAGTCCTTGACTGGCAGGACTCTGAGTCCCACTTCCAGCCACACACACACACACACACACACACACACACACACACCATACACACACACACACACACACCACCCCCACACCACACACACACACACCACATACACCCCCCCACACACACACCACACACACACACACCACATACACCCACACACACCCACATACACACACACGATGCATACACAAATGCACACCCTTGTACATACATACACAGTCACATACATGTATAGACACACATACACACTTGTACACATACAGGTGCATTGCATATATACACACATGCATGCATACACGCATACTCACACACACACACACACACACACACACACACATGCATGCACACAGAGGCAATTGACATGGCTCTACCGCACTGCATGAAGGGAAACTGACACATCAAGGCGCAGGTTCTGCAGGGACAGCACTATCAGGAAGACCCCGAGGGAGGAACAGCCACGCCTCCTGAGGGAAGAGCCTCCCTGTTTCAGAGGCTTTGCTGCACTGTTCATCCACAGCAATCTCAATGCTGCAACCCTTTCCCCACGTCGTGGTGACCCCAACCATAACAGTATCTCATTGCTACTCCACAACTGTAACTTTGCTGCTCTCATGAATCATAATGTAAACATCTGATATCACATATAGTACGGGGTCACACCCACAGGGTGAGAACTACTGAGTCAAAGTTTGGAAAGGGAGTGCTAACTATGAATTCACTTCTTCCTGAGAAGAGGCCTGGTGCAAGGGAAGTCCAGTGCCCCCATGAGGGAATGGCTTATCTACGTACGCAATCAGCGTACCAGCCAAATCTCAGTATTGGCGCATAGAACTTAAATGTGCTATTTTAAAACATTTGTTTTATTTTTAGTTGCGTGCGTGCATGCGTGTGTGTGTGTGTGTGTGTGTGTGTGTGTGTGTGTGTGCGCGCGCGCACGCACATGAGCACCGGTCCCTGAGGCCAGCTGCGTTGAATGGCTCACAGGTGGAATTATAGGTGGTTGTCAGCCATCCAATGTGGGTTGCTGAAAATGAGCCCATGTCTTTTGTAAGAAGAGTGTTTGATCTTAATTGTTGACCCATATTTCAGCCCAGAAGTATCATATTTGAAACATATACTTTAAGCGACTGACGTGGATTGATACAGCCCAAAAGAATTAGATCCCGGGACACATGTGACCGATGATACAAGCTGCACCTGATGTCCAGGTGAGTCCAGGGGGCCAAGTCTCCACACGGGACGGACTGGTACAGATACAGCATTACACCGTGTACTCTGTCCTGCCCGCAGGCTCCTCCTGCCTTGGTCGCAGAAACCCTTCCCTAAGATCGCCAGGGTCCCACATCCTCCAGACACCAGATGTGTCAGGGACAAACATTCCACTGCATGGGAGTCATGGCTCCGGGAGGGGAGCGGGCACTTTGTGACCCCTGCTGGGAGGACCTGGGAACCCCAGAAGACCAGCTTTTCACTCAGCCAGATGGTGCAAGAACAACTACACCAAACGCATCAGGGAAAGAGCCAATCTCACCCTTGCACAGAGGTGCAGCCTGAGAACCATCACAGCGCACGGCCCCAGGCCCTCCTGGGGCACACTGGCCTCCAGGTGTCTTCCTGGTGTCCCTTCTGTCTGATTCCAGACAAGCTCCAGCTTAGAACCATGTCCACCCAACCTCTCAGATCAGGCCTGGAGCCTCGGGACCACCATTTCCAACCCTATTTCCCCAGGGACCAGCCTCCCGCCTCCGTCTGTGTCTCCCCTTCTGAGCCTTCTGACCTTGGGGTATGATACTGACTGGGTTTTATGCTTGACTGCACTCGTGTGCAGCTTTCCCAATGTTTTTCCTGGATTTAAGCTTCTTTCTTAAGAAGTGGTGAGTCTTAAGGCCTTCGTTACAGGGATTTGTTCACAGGGGCAGAAGTAAGGAGTTCTTCTGTGCACCTCTGACTGGCCTTCACTTTTTATTGGTGTCTGTGATGGTTGATATTATCAACCGACAGGATCTAGGATCTCTAGGAAACAAATTTCAGGGCACGTCCAGGATGCAGTTTCTAGAAGGAGTTAACTGGTGTGGGACGACCCACCCTAAATGAGGCAGGGGTCTCAGAATGAGTAAAAAGGGGAAAGCGAGCTGAGCCCCCCAGTCACTGCTGTTTCCCGCATGCGGACACAGTGAGTGGTGTTAAGGCCTGAGGGTCCTGCCGCCAGGCCTTCCCCACAGGAGAGACGGACGGACTACCTGGAGTCAACACAACCGGTCCTTCCTTACTCCCTTCAGTTGTTTTTGTCTGGTATTTCATCATGGCAACACGGAAAGTAACTAACACAGTGGCAGTGAGTGTGGAGGTGGTGTTTACATACAACAGGGGTGGAAGCAGGGAGAGGCCCCAGGACTGAGGCCGTAACACCAGGCCCAGAACCGGCTTCCGAAAGGCCACAGAGCAGAGTCACCAGCGTTGGCAAGCCCACCCATGCCCATCTTGATTAGCTAAACAGGAAGGCCCAACAGGGAAACTGGTGAGTTCAGAAGATCCTTGCTTCCCCTGACTGCAGACGGGACCCTCGGAAGAGGCCTAAAACCCTGGGTCCAGTGGGCTTAGCATGGCGAGACATCTCCCACCCCAGGGCTCCAGGAGTGCTAGCTTTGTTGGCCAAGGGTGAGGTCACTGACCCAGTACCAATGCTGTGGGTAGAACAGCCACCTCTGGTGGACAGCTGCTTCTCAGAAGCCCAAGCAATCCAGTGACGGGTGGCAGCTGTGGGCAGATATGCAGCTCAGAAAGCAAACACAGGTGGGACCTAAGTCAAATAAAAGGCCGGAGGAGCTGGGACTCAGAGGGTGTGGCCATGACTATCTTCCAGGACACTCCTGGCACACCCGGCACTGTGGTCACAGGAACAACAGGGAAGTTCAACAAGACTCCCTTGACAGTGCTATCAGATTCTGTACCCCTGCACCTGTCCCCGTCCCAAGCCTGGATGCTGAGGCTTACTTGCCATCACAGGATTCAGGCCAGGATTCAGGGTGTTTCACAGAAATCCCCTAAGTCCCCTAAAAGACCAGGGGTCTCAGTCTCAGGACCCACCTGAGACGCTGATGGAAACTCCGGACTCCAGGGTGATGAGAAGTGGGGAGTTGCTCTGCCTGGGTCTCCCCACTCAGGACATGAGGGATTCCATGTTCCTGCAGGACTCACACAGCTGCTGCTGCAGGGTGAGTGGAGTGAGAGGCAGTCCAGCGGCTAAACAGTCCTGTGGGAGTGGCCCAGGCTGCAGGTCATAACCCAGCAGGGCCAGCTTCCTTTGGCTGCCTGGAGATACCTCGGATTGTGAGAGCTGATCAGGTCCACCCAGCTGCCAGGGTGTGCCTGAAGGTCTGTGCTGAAGTTTCGTGGGGGTGGCAGAAGGGAGGGCGAGGCCCAGGATTTCAGGCCAACAGAGCTGGGCTGTGCAGACAGAAACACAACAGCCCTGTGTGGAAGGCTGTGGGCAGGTGGGGGAAGCCTCGATGCCCTGCTGCCTGAGGCTGCTCAGCTCTGCATCCATAGCGGTAGAATGAGGGGAGAGGATGCAGGGGCAGGAGACCGGCTTGGGAAGATAGGTGCACACTGAAAGTACTCATGATGTGTACAGGGAAAGCAAACCATGGAGCGGGTGCTATCTGGCTTGGTTCCATTGTCTGGCACATGGGGGGGGGGAAGAAAGGAATAGCAGGAGGGCCAGAAGGTATGGAGTAGGAGGGTGGAGTGAGCACCGTGGGCAGGGAGGTAAGAGAACAGGAAAAGGGCCAAGTAGTGGGAGGGAAGGCAGAGGGCAGGAAAGAACTGGGGCAGGGGACACAAGAAGGATGCGGGGGTTGGGGGGAGCTCATGCACATGCACACAGAGAACTCAGATGATAGCAGAACTAACAGGAAGGGGGGTCCTTCGACATCACGGACCCCTGGAAGCCAGCTGGAGAATAGCATTTTTAAAAATTCCATTCTTACTAGAGCCGAAGAGATGGCTCAGCAGTTAAGTCTGCTTTTTAGAGAACTCAGACTCAATTTTCAGCACCCATGTAGGGGCTCATGACCATCCATAACTCCAGTCCCAGGAGACCTGGTGCCCCCTTCTGGCCTCTGCAGACACCAGGCGTGCATGTGGTACACAGACATACATGTGGTACACAGACATACATGCAGGCAAAACACTCACATGCATAAAAGTAATCATGTGTTTTAAAATCCATTTTTATTCTCAGTTCCCCTCCAAGCAACTGTTTTCCTCTAAAGACTACCCAACTCTTCACTATGGAGCACTGCTCAAAGTGAGAAGCTCAGTTAATCCTGGGGGACCAGAGAGTCTGTGACTTAGGGATGAGAGGAAGCAGGTGACTGACTGGGCATCTGACTGGGAGCTGGGGAGCAAGGATGCTCTTTTAGAACCCTGTAAGCTGTGCAGTACAGACTTGGAAGAAGGCATCGAGAATGTACCTGTGGTCCTTGCTGCCCCCGCCGTGTGGAGGCTGGTCCTGTGAAGCCTGCCCACTGCCTCCCTGTTTCTATCACCAGTGACAGGCACCAGAGTGTGGTGGAGGGTGGGAGGAGCTAAAGCCCTATCACTTCTGGGGCAGTGAACAGGACTAGCTGACATCAGTTTTCCTGTTCCCCAATCTCATCCACACCTATGTCGCGGTACTGGAATGGTCTGCCCGGGTCACCAGCAAGAGTGTTCCTTCCAAGGGTAAGCAGCCCAGAACTGGAAGCAGAGAGAAGAATCTACATAGGCCTCCTCACAGGTGCCAGGGGAAAGTGGCCAGGCAGGGACAGGGCCGAAGGGAAGCTAGAGGTTGAAGAGGGCAGAGCCCCAGATAGGCTGGAAGCCAATAGAGAGGTGGCAGCCATGATGCCCAGGGTTAAAGTGCCTGGTGGGCACCAAGCTTGCACTGGGCACCATTGTGACTCCTCTGGGTCGTGTTTCGATGCTTCCCACCGTGCAAACGGACGTGCTCTTTAGCAAAGTATAGGCTCTGGCACATGGCCCCATCTGCAGGGTGCCAGCCTATTCCCCACGTGCCTCTGTGAGCCGCTCCACGCCTCAGGTCCAGAGGATAATACTGTGGGGTGTGTGACCCATGGTGCATCACACACAATGGGCCAGCACTGACCCCAGGCCCAGTGACACTCCTGGGATGGACAGGGCTGCTGTTTGGGGAGAAGACAAAAGAGGGGAACGGCCTGAGGGCTGTGTGTAGCGTGGAGACCACAGCGGTCTCCTGAGGGGGAGAATGTGTACAGCTCTGGTTCCACAGCTCTGCTTACTCCCTGAGCTAAGGGCGTGGTGTGGTCTTCACAGACTTCCGCAGTTCTGTGGCTGGCTCTGTATCCTCCAGAGAGGTGGGCAACGCAAGCAGCTACATCTAAAGGAGAACTTAAGTGTTTCCAAATGTTGAAAGTATTTTCCCTCCCTCAAACATTTTTACAAGCATAGCTAACATATTTATGTGAGAAGGGGTCCCCTTGGGCCTCCGGGGCAGTCATGAAGCCCCTGTCCAAATCTGCCCTCGTGTGAGAAACTCACCCAACACTGAACATGCATCTGGCATCTCCAGACCCAAGCTCAGTGCAGCCCCAAGGCTGCCCTCCTAAGTTTTTTCTTATTCAAGAAGAAAAGACAGTGTTGGGAGAGGTGAGGCTGAGGTCATCTGTCCTGGGTCCTCAGAACCGAGGGTCAGAGTAAGTCCCTCGTGTCAGCTGTACCTACAGTCTGGCTTTGTCCTCGGATGCCACAGCCAGTCTCACTGACTGCAGTGAGGAAGCAAACTCCCTCTGGGGTTTCCTGGATCTTGAACTGTGTCCGTCAGATTTGCACCAACCCTTGAGTGGATGGCATTCTGGGTCGGTGCACTCTTACTTTCCCTTCCCAGCACAGTTTCTTCCTATCTCCTCTCCATCCCTCACCCTACCCCATTACAATCTCACCTCTTCACTGCCAGACACAACTCTCCTCAATTCAGGGTCCCACAGGCTTTTTGTTTTGTTTTGTTTTTGCTCTCCGCTAGTTTCTCTCTTGGGAAGTTTTGTTCCATCGGTTAAGAACTTCCTAGAAGCCAGCGTGTAACACATCAGATGCAAACACCTTGTACCTGTGACAAGATAATCCAGGTAGGGCCTAAGCAAGGGCTCCTCTGTTCCCTGAATCCAAGGTTTCCTGAAAGATTTCTCATCCCATTTCCTCGTAAAACCCCAAGGTGACCTTGGGTATAAGGCAAGTTTCTGAGCTGGAATTGAGACCAGACCCACGTGTTGGGCCCATCCGGGAGCCCCAGCCCCTCTGGGTGGCTGGGACCTGCTGCCTTGAGTCTACACTAACAAGTTACTGCCTTGCTCAGATGCCTGTCCACCCGCCCATCAATGGAGTCTCCTCTCTACCTTTGCCAGCACAACCCTCCAGCGTGGTCTTCCCACATTAGGACTGCCTCCCTCCCGCTATCCTTCTCCTCCTTGTTCTCCTCCCTAGTCTCTCAAAGGCAGAACAGGTGATGCTGTCGGCCATCTTACAGAGGCCTTGGGCTTCTTCAGAACAGTTGAGCCGGTGCAGCCCTGGGCCCTGGCTGGGTACCTGTGAGAGGAGAACCAATGCGGTTGGACTGGCAGGACCTGCACTTACTTGGTCTGATCTTGGTGCATCACCTATGAGACACACACCAGTTGTTGAGAGGACGCACCTTTTATCTTGTTAGAGCTCAGACACAGCTCCACATTCAGCACTTTTAAAACCCAGAGCTGAGACTAACCTCAGGCTTCAGAGGTCCCCTGCTATGAGCAAAACAGATCCAGCATCACAATATAACTTGGTTCATGGTTTCAAAATGGGGTGTGTGTGTGGGGGGGGTGATCCACTGGGATCCATGTCCCATGTCACTTCCTCAGACTCAGCCACTGGCCCCAGGACTCAGCCTCACAGACTCCAGACCCTTATCAACGAGGAGGGGTGAGCCCTTGAAAACTTGTAGAAGGTCAGCAGAGAAGCACAGTGGACGGCAGTGCAGCACACAAAGGGCAGCCTGCAGTAGCTGCGCTGGACTGAGACATCTCACGTCCCGTCCTGACCTTGCAGAAGCAGGAGCCACACAGGTCTGAACACGCTCCTGGGGAGAGGTGGTCCCCAGTAAATGTGGACAAATGTCTCCTGAGGGGAAGGCGACACCCTGTGAGGAAACGTTTTAAATGTGCTTGAGGAGACAAGGGGAGAGATTTTAATAAGGAACGATGCCCATGGGCTGGACGGCACCACAGTGGGGTCCTGCTGGGCACACAGGCTAAGGCCAGAGGCCCCGAGTAGATGAGTCAATGAGTAAACAGAGAAACAAGCAGAGCACTCCCTGGGCCGAGAGGCTCTGTGTCAACTTTCTCATTCTCAGCTCATCACACAGGTTGCTTCCCTCAGAGTCTCTTCCTATGTGAACGAAGCCCCTACCACGCGGCTGTGAGGATGGCACAGCCCAGCACCTCACAGGACGGCCTTCATTTCCTGTGCCACACTGTCTGGTGGGGAATCATTTCTACCAAGTGAGGTGCGGGGCTATGATGGACTCTCCTGCTGGTCTTGTTACCTGCTCTTCACCCTTTATTTATTAATTAATTAAATTACTTTACATCCTGATTCCCCTCCCTCCCCTCCTCCAAATCCCTCCCTCACCCATCCCCTCCCCCATCAGAATAGGGGAGGGCCCCATGGATACCAACCCCCCCTTTCGTGTCAGGTTGCAGTAGACTAGGTGTGTGGCCTAGTTCCTATTGTGGCTAGACAAGGCAGCCCAGTCAGGGGAAAGAGATCCAAAGGCAGGCAATAGAGTCAGACAGCCCGTGCTCCTGCTCTGCTCTTAGGAGTCCTGCATGAAGACCAAGCTGTACAACTGTTACCTGTGTGCCAAGGGCTGAGTTCTGACCCATGCACGCTGTCTGTCTGGTGGTTCAGTCTCTGTGGGCCCCTATGGGCCCAGGTTAGTTGATTCTGTATGTTTTCTTGTGGTGTCCTTGACCTCTCTGGCTCCTACAATCCTTCCTCCCCCTTTTCCACAGGATTCTCCAAGCTCTACCTAATGTTTGGCTGTGGGTCTCTTGATAGATACCGCTTACCAAAGTTAAATCAAGCTCAGGTAAACAATTTAAATAGGCCTATAGCCCCTGGCTCCTTACTTTCTGTCCTTGATGAAACAGACTTCCTTAAAGACAGCTCTCCCACAGAGCTCAGTCACTATCCCCAGGAGTGCTGACACCAGCACAAGCTGTCCCACTCTTTAAACACAAGATGGGTTGCTGGCTCTCACGGTGGAGGTAAATCCAGTTCCCAAATCTGTGACACAGAGTTTAAGAGTGAGGACAGCACCTGGGTCCCCAGCTTGTCTCTCCCTTGCCTTTCTGGGGTAAGAGTGTCATGTGTGCACACATGGAGGTGCTTCATCGAGCCACAGGCTCCCAGGAGCCTTAGGGAAAAGGCCAGGCTCTAAGCAGGCACCAGCTCACAGAGTGACCGCCCCTTCACGTGGGAGGTGTGTGTTTCTATGGTGGTAGGTTGGCTCCCCTAAGGCTGATCTTAGCATTATTTTCTTGCCATATATTAGAAAAAACAAACACAGTAGACAGAGAATGTAAATAGAGCCCAGGAGCTGCTGTGCCCACATGGCAAACAGCAAACATCTATTCCTGGACCCTGTCACATTTGCTCTGAGTCACAGTGAACTTCTCAGAGCCAGGACAGCTACGCAGTGTGCTGGAGAGCCATGGCCACATGCTAGGTGCTGGGGGAAGCTCCCTCCCAGCCCTGCCACACCCCCATAGCTGTTCTGCAGACACAGAACAGTCAAATGATTTCCTAAGCCTTGCAAGCTTGTGTAAAAGGCTCAGGTTGTTTGGGGATCTTGTCTCACTTTGGCTGCGAGTTAATCAATCCCTTCTCTATGTCAACTATGGTGGTTCAGACACTGGCTCTGTAGTGATGGAGTGGGATACTCTATGCTGGCCAGATATACTTATACCTTACTTGCCCCTTCCTAGTCCTAGGGTGGGGATGAGGGGTTAGGAGCCCAGGGCTCAATTCACTTTCTAGTTTCTATCAACTTCTGTGAATAACTAGACACCCTCCACTGCCCCACCAGGCCAGGATGAGCAAGCTAGCTTAAAGGCCTCAGCTCTCCTCATCTACATCACACACACACACACACACACACACACACACACACACACACACCCTACAGTTGTGTCAGGATGGACCCTTGGATAAGCTGGCAGTGTCTCAAAGCTGTGGGCCCCTCCTCAGCCCTTCCTTGCAATCTTTGGGAGGAGAGCTAAGTCTTCATGGTTCAGAAGGGCTCTGCCAAGCTGCAGGAGGACAATTTCAGGCTCTGCTCCCAGCAGCCTGGTAAAAGGGCAAGCAAGCAGCCTTAAGCCCCTGCTCTGAGGCAGCGCTTCTGTGGGCTTTGTTGTCTTGTGAGCACCAGGGAGCACGAGGGGAAACTGGACTTCATAGAAAAACAAAGAGAAGCTGGGTGCAGGCAGAGTCCTGGGCTGGCATTCTTGGTGATGCATGCAGACAGGAGGGAACCTAGCCATGTTCCAAAGCCCCTGCTGCCACATAAGGGGCTACAGGCAGCCAGGCCTGTGCCTGACTCCATCCTATCAGCTTAGACCAGTAGTTCTCAACCTCTGGGTCCTGGCCCCTTAAAAGACTGAACGACCTTTTCAACAATGGTTGCCTAAGACCATTGGAAAACAGATATTTATATCATATTTCAAACAAAATTACAGTTTTGAAGTAGCAATGAAAACGATTTTATGGTTGGGGATCACCACAACACGAAGAGCTGTATTTAGGGTCACAGCATTAGGAGGGTTGACAACCACTGGCTTGGACACTGTTCCTGGGAAGCTCTGAAGGAACTCCATGCTTCAGGGACCCTGGGAGGCAGCACCTCCCTCTGTGAGTGTCCCCACAGCAGCAGGACAGCCCTGTGAGGGTGTTTGCACTCTGGGATCTGTACACAATGAGTAGACATCATGCCCATGGCCCAGCCTCTAGGTTTGACATCGTTGGCCTCTGGTGCCCCATCATTTCCACAGACTCTCAAGACCCAACTGACGGCTGCTAGAGTAATCTTACATCAAACACGCATGGTGCTCTCTGTCAAGTACCTAAGATTTCTGTGTCCAAACATGGACTTGTTCACACAATCTAGAGTTCTATCCAGGGAGACCACAACTCCCCAGCCTCAACTTTCCAGAAGGAAAGGGAGTTTCTATTTTACATACATCCGAAACTTCACAGTTAAGCTGGTTGGAATACGGGTCCCATCCACAGTGCCCCAGTCCCAACACAGATGTCCCTTCAGGCTATGGCACTAAGTGTGAAAGCCTCATCCACACCACCCTTCCAAGCCCTCTTTAACAAGACTCAGCTGTCCTGGCTGATTCTCCACGTCACCAGGGGCTCAATGTGGTCAGCAAATGCTCAGTGGCAGAGGGATACACGTCCCCTCCTGAGGCCCTCCTGTGAGTACCATCATAACCATAGAAGCATCTTGAACTGTCCTCTTAGGAGATGTGGCTAGAGCCACAAAATGCACAGGATGCTGGGGGTGGGGCGCTGAGGGTGCACAGGGCTGATGGCAGCCATCTCTGCTGGGCCTTCTCTCTTACTGTCCAGAGAGACACTTCCCACACGTTCAGGCCCTGAGCAGCGCTTCTAGCAACAACCCCATCCCCACTGTCTCTGCTGTTATGCCACACGCAACAATGAACTCTGTTAAATGCCAGCCATGGCCCATCCTCTAACCTCCAAAGATCCTAGGCCACGTCACACAGACAAGATGGGATCAGGCCAGGAAAAAACAAACAAAAACAAGTCATGCTTACTCTGCAAGATGTTGAGCTCAAGGCTAAGGGAAGGGTCCTTCTGGATGCTCTGACAGCTTCATGGTCTTGTAGCTCCCCAGAGAACCAATCATGAAAACAGCATGGTGGCATGGAGGGGTTCCTACACTTGCAGCCTGAGAAATATTGTTCACTCTTGATAGCCAATGCCACAAAATAACCCAGTGACAACCTCGGGGTAGGAGCTTGTGTGCTCCAGGTCCCCACCCTAGTGGCTTCAGGTCCAAAGGGAACAGGAACTGGGGAGACCACTTCTTCCATTAACAAAATACCAGCCATAGAGCACCCAGGCTGCAGAGTGCGCCCTTCCTCAGAGGACCCCAGGACTCACCCTCAGCCAGAGAGTGTAGCCAGGAGCACCACTCAGAGTAGATGTAGTAGAGTTTCATCTCTGCCACAGAAATCCAGACAGAACGCCTGTGTGCCATGGCCACACTGCATGTGCTGGTGCGGGCGGGCACTGGAGCCCTTGACTGCACTCGCTGACTGCAGGAGCGTCCAAGGCTTACTTTCACTTCCCCATTAGCCAGGATGGAGCACTCTACGGTAATTGCTCTCAAGATTAACATTCCCTCCTCACTCCACCCTGCATATTTACACAGGGACTCCAGGCTGAAGCAGCCTGCAAGCGGCTTTGGGGAAAGAACAATCAGGCCATTCTTGCCACCATGAGGCACAGGGACTTAACTAGGGACAACTTCCACTTACAGTGATGGACAATAAAGAGTTACCATTCCCAGAGCAGGGACACCAGCGAAAGGCCAGAGGGCTCCTTGGTGTCTAAGGAAGAGGCTGCAGCATCAATCCAAGCCTCAGTCCCTATAGGAGAGGAACAGACAGGGGTGTGTGTGTGTGTGTGTGTGTGTGTGTGTGTGTGTGTGTGTGTGTCTGTCTGGTCCCTTCTTTTCTCCAGCATTTCATTTACTGTTAGAGGCTTGGTATACAAACTGTAGCCCCCATCCAGCTGCAGGCAGCCTGTACCAGGGTGTGTGCACGCACAGCCAATCTACTCCTACAGGGTCAGGACCGGAAGAGGTAGATAAAACTTCCGTGGACGGAGGGGCAGTCGGAAAACTCACCTCCCTGCCCAGGGATCCAGGCAAGGATGAATTCCTGAACCCACCCAACAGAGCATAGTGAGGTCCCCACTACTTAGAGAGTTCAAATCCAGTGACTGGCAGCCCCCACCACTCCAATGTCAAGGACACCATTTCCCTAAGGCGAGCAGATTCACACTGTGGGCCGTGCAGAGCCTGGGTAGGTGTGAGCTGTTACTTCCACATTCCTCAAGAGCACAGACTCTTCAGGCACCCTGCCCCCCCAAGATAACACATAGGGACCCCATGGAGAGTTAGATCCCAGAGACCCCAAAGAGAGTCTGCAGAGACCTCAGCACAGGTGGGATGGGGTTTCTGGGCCTCTCTAGTTGGGCACTGGCCTCAGTCTAAGCAAAGTGGTAGCCAGCGACCTGGCTGAAGAAGTCAGAAGCTGGTCAGGAGGTCCTTTCCAGCTCCAGCTGAACTGACAGCATCCACATCTAGTTATGGCCAAATTACCACCTTCGACCAAGCTGCCAGACATTTTAAAGACAATAACAACCCCAGATTTCCCCAGGGCAGGAAACGCCTTCTCACAAACACGTTCTAGGAGCACAGTGAGGAAATGTCTCTCACCAGTGTTTCCCCTGTGAACAAAAGCCCTATAAATCAAATGGGAGGCTCCTCCCACCTCCCCGGCTCTCTGCAAGCTTGCTTTAGTGTCTGAGCAGGATGGCCACGCCCTTCTGCTGGCTCTAACTTCTAAAGCATGGAAGCCAGGAGTGTGGATATAAATGCCCACGGACAGGACCACAGCGCACCAGCGGTCTAGCCTCACAATGCATGTTCCTGCTTTGACTAGCCCATGGGCAGGACTACATTACATCAGCGGTCTAGCCTCACACTGGATGTTCCCACTTTCAATAATGCGTCTGTCTTCTACAAACATAGTGAGGCCTGGGCTGAGCCAGGAAGAGCTTCAGCTCAGTGGCCTGTGCACCTGGCATAGGTAGGTCACCTGCCTCAGAGCACCAGCGGGGACATGTGCGGTCCTAGGCTGCAGTGGGGGCTCTCCTGGGCAGCAACACTGTAACCACAGTGTCACTGGACGGAATCCTACTGAACACACAGGCGTTAATATTTCTATCTGGCTGGCACAGAACATCAACCCAGGAGTGCTCAGTTTCTTAAGGAAAAAATTCCAAACGCAGTATCTACTGAGAATTCTTACAGATGTGCGTAAGCCGCTCAAGTTAAGGATCCTCCCAGAATTCTTTACAGAGCGGGTTTCCTTTGCGCCCGACTACGTCTATTTCCCACCTTTCATTTCGCTACCCAGAATCTCAAACAAGTGATCAGCATAGCAAGCACCCCAGAATCTTTGAGGTATTTTGCATGTATGATAAGCCCGTGTGCAGGTGTCCTTGTAGAATCTTTGAGGTATTTTGCATGTATGATGAGCCTGTGTGCAGGTGTCCTTGTGCTTGCAGGCGACTCAGAGGCCACAGTGGACACAGAGCCCTTTCTTCCATTGAGCTCCACTCTGTTTAGAGGCAGGGTCTCTTGCTTTGTTGGGAGTCAGGGCCACTGTGTCTGGTGGTTCTGCCCACAAGGCTCACTGATGCATCCCGTCTAGCTAGGAGGGTTTTTCTTTGTTATGTTTTTTGCTACTGGGACCCCGGGTGCTGGTATTATAGGCAGCCACTATGCCGGCCTGTCTTTTACATGGCTTCTGGAAATCCATATGCTGGTCTTTGTGCTTTCGCAGCTCAACCATCTTCATAGGCCTTTATCTGCCCCTTTTAATTAGTTCTGGCTCTGTTTAAAACCATCTGTGCCAACCTCAAACATGTTTTTACAGAGAGACTGTCTAGATCCCCAATAAGATGGCTTTTCAGAGGGGACACCCACCACTGTGCCACTGGGCTCTGCTTTCCAGTGAAGGCTGGTGGCCAGGAGATCAACCCTAACTTCTGGCTAAACTGATGACACTCCACTTCTGGTTTATCGGAAAATTATAACCTTCAGCCACACTTTCCCCCACACTATCATTTACCACAGGGAAGAGGTGTGGGAAGGCTGACTGACTCCTGCTCTACCTTGAACCTGAGTGTTGTCAATGTGCAGCCCAGTGAAGACAATGGCAGCGTCTGCGGGTGTGTGCACTATGGTGTAGCACACGATGGATAGATATGTGTGCAGGGGGGTGGGGGGAGGCCAGATAGGGCCTAGCAGTGCTGAGAAGCTGCAGGAGGCCACGAGGTGTCACAGATGCCAGGTATCCACTGTGTCTGATCAGCACTCACTACCCAGGTGTGGGTAATGTTTAACAATCAAGAGGCCATGGCGTCAGGTGGTGCACAGCTGCAGCCCAGCATGGGGGCTTTAGGGAAGGGGGTGTACAACTGGGGCCTCACTCTGCCTTACTGAGCTCGTGTCCCTGTGCCACCTTGTGCTTGGCTCTTAAGGCCTCCTAATTGTTCCATTGTCCATCAAGCGTCAGCTGAAGAGGAGCCCACAGTGCTTTAGAGGGGGTGCCTGGCAGAGACTCCCTCCCATGCCCTCAGCACATGCAGCCTCTGGGCAGCCATGCTGCTGAGGTGGTCACCTGTGTGTGTCTCTGGCCCCACCGTGGGCCTTGCTCTTCCAGTTTAGAATCGAATCAAGTCTGCTGCCATGGTTCCCGGTTGCCACATGCAAGTGAAACGCTCTACTAATCTGCAGGAAATAGTTCCACAGACTTCTGTGATGCGAGCAGCAGCTCTGCCCCACCCCCTCCAGACGACCCACCCTATCTCATCTCCACCCTTTGTCCATGACATGGCGTCCCTGTCACCTGCCCCTTCTCATAACTAACTCTGTCAACAGCACTAGCCACAACTTCATCACGTAAGTAGATGGCTGCAAGCCTTAGAAAGGCTCTACTTCAAAAAGCCATGTGATAAGGAAAACTAGACTCCAGGTTTCCTGCACGTGCAGGTGCTTGGCAAGAACAAGCAAGCCATCGGCTGCTTGAGCTGCTATAGGCCTGAACCGCACACAGTGAGTGCCACAGTGAGCACACAGTGAGCACACAGTGAGTGCCACAGTGAGTGCACACAGTGAGCACACAGTAACTGCACACAGTCAGTGCACACAGTGCACACAGTCAGTGCACACAGTGAGCACACACAGTGACTGTCCCTGCTCCCAGCTGCACCTGCCAGAGCGATTTGACTGCACTGAGCTGCACCTGTCTAAGACGCACTTGCACCAGGAGGCAGCTCATCAGACAGATCCACTGAGACACAGACGGGGAGGCAGAGCCAGGAGGGCACCCCAAAATGGATATCAACATCCTCAACAGCCAAACCAGACAGATGGTGGCCCAGGAATAGTGAGTGACATTTGTGTAATCTCAAGCGTGGTCCAGAATACCCCATATTGTGAGGGAGTGATGGAGAGTCTCCTCACATCCATGTTTAGGGCCTGAAGGGGAGCTGCTGGTAAGAGAACACTGGGATGTACGTGGCAGGTGCCAGAATTAGCTTGGCCTCTGTCACAGCCCAGTCCTGCTCCTTCCTGGCACTGTGCTGGGCAGATGTCAGAGGGTTTGATAAAGGGCCTAGGGAACTGGTACCTCACCCAGGTTATCCGTGCCAACCACCATGGCCCACCATGTTAGGGTTCTTTCCATATCCACACAGGAGGGCAAGACCCCTCTTCTACCCTGCTGTGCCCATGCTGACTCATGAGGCATCCTCAGGAACTGAATCCCGGGGTGGAAGAGAGGATGAATTTTAGATTATGGGCCCCCAAGTGGCTGCCCACATTTTGCAGCTTGCGGTGCTAACAGGCTAACAGTGGACTGCGTGTCCTTCCCCCAGATTGTGTGCAAATCTAAGACGGACACCAGGAGGCGCTGGTCCTTTATGTCTACAGTGGGACACAGTGGAGCTGAGGGAATTGTAGCTGACACTCTAAGGAGGCTGCAAGAGCCTGGGGTCAGAGGTCACTGCAGCCCGAGTTCCCTGGCAGCAGAGTCTCGTGTTCTCTGCCGGGACCAGAGCTCAGCCTCAAGGCACTTCTCTAGCTCCAGCAACTGGATCTTTCCCACTTCTCCGGAGGTTAATTTGTAAAACATTAGTCTGAAACTGAGAATTTAAAAAAAAAAAAAACTGTCTTAGCGAGCGGCTGCCGCAAAGAGAAACTGAACTGGGAGTGGGGCAGGCGTGGGATGCAGCCACCAGACAGCAGGACTGCCAGGAACCTGGATAGCCTGTTCAACCTGGGAGTGAGTGAGCCCCACTGGCCCTCAGGACAGTGCATCATGACCATGTCTTCACTGTCTCCCCAGGACTTGCACCACACAACGTCTGAGCCAGGTCCTCAGACCGGAAGACAAAGGAAGCTCTGAAGAAGCCAGACTCCACACCCAGACTATCCTTGCGTCGAGCCAGGATGCCCAGCAGGTCACCAGGTGTTTTTAAGGGTCCTGCAAGGTCCGCTCACGATGGTTTGGAATGTTGAATCATCACAAGAAAGTTGCTGTCTAAAGGGACACTTGTCCTAAGTCCCCAGGGAGGTGCCATTCCTCCTGACTCACCTGGCTTGTGGCGCCCTGGTGCTCCCCGACGCTTCCTTGGTAGTGACCAGAACCGCCGCCCGGCCCCCCGGGACGCACCCTTTTCTGACATTGAGTTGCCCTCCTGACGGCTGAATCTCGGATGCAGAGGCCTGGTGACTCTTCAGGTGTCCTGAGGCCTACAGGTCTTCACAAGGGCACTCAGAGCTGTGGAGGCACCAGCGACCTGCCGGACACGACTGGGTGCTGACGTCCTGGTGAGCTTGAGTCTTACCAAGTCACGAGAAAGAATGGGGACAAATGGCCTCCCCGGTTCCCAGCCTGCCCCTCATGCCCCAAGCCAGAGGCTCCACACCTGCTGCTCTCCTCGCAGACGGCAGGCAGACGGAGGCTGAGGGTGCAGGAGGCCACGCTGCTAGAGACCAAGAGAGAATGGCTGAGCCCGCCCATCTGTGTGTGAGTTCTGGTCGTTTCCTTCCTTAGACAGGGGCTGTGTGGACAGAGCTGCAAATGTCAGGGAGCTGCTCCAGGCAGAAACACCTTCCAGGCTTCAGGAAGTCTCAAGTTCAAACAAACAAATACAAACCAGGAGGAAGGGAGGGGCTGGCTGCGAGCTTACTGAAATAAACTGGGAAGTTTCCCAGTCGGCTGTCCAGCCCTCAGCAGAGGAAACCGTGAGGCGCCCAGCTTGGCAGGGACACTTTCTATGGGACATGCTGGACCTCCCTAGCCAGCGGCTACTGACCTCTGCCCTGGTGCCCAGAGAGGCTTTGGAGGGACAGCAAGGGGACAGTGAGGGGACAGCACCGGGGTTTCCAGTGACAGCTAAGTTGGGAGCCATCGTCTGACTCCATGTGCTGGGTACATCCTAGGGCCTCAGACCCTTAGGTCTGACACTCAGACCTGACTTCATTTGAGAACCATAATAACACCAGCAGGCCGAACGACTGACACTGTCCATGACTAACTTCAATAACCTTATCAGTCCAGACACAGGGGACAGTGTCGAGGGCTGGAGTCAGAAGGGCTCCCAAAAGACCTGCGCCATGGCCACCCTGCCCCTTACAGTCACAAGGGACGGAGGCAGATTTGCAGCAGAGCGGTGTTCACTTGGCCTGTTTCCTGCGAGCACACTCAGGATTGTGTGCCCACCGATGTGCTCACCACCTGTCCTCCCTTGGGGCTCAGGGGACAAGGGGTAGGTGCTTCCAGCCGTAAGAAGGTAGCCAAGGCACTCACTGTCAGTACCCAAGACATGGCTTCTCTGCAGAGGTCTCTCTTGTTAGATCCACTTCCGAGTGTGACAGGTGAATGCAGCCAGCTGGGCTGGAAGAACCAGCATCCCTCCCTCCTTCTACCTTGTACATTCAATCCCGAGCCATCCTCACAGCCCAGCAGACAGGGCCACAGACAGACAAGGTGGTGTGGCCCCCACATCACAGACTTGAAGAAGAAACCCATTGCCCAACCAAGAGGGAAAGCTTGGCTGGCCTTGCTCGGCCTGGGCCTCACCTCTGTCTGCCCTTGACCAAGCAGACACTGGTGCTCGCCCGCTATCGCCAGTCAGGAAGAGGAAGACACATCTGATATGGCACCTCAAGCTCCAAGCCTTAAACATTCGGTCCCACAGAAATCACCACAGCAGTTAGATGTGACCCCAGGCCTGGGACCACCAATGGCGCCTCTCTCCGTCCTGTCCTAGCCAAGCGATGACGGAGCACATGGTGCACACTGGAGCTGGGGCCATGAGCCCAGCGCTGAGTCAGGCGGAGCCTGCACGCCTACAGTTGCTCATTCAATGCTGTCTCCATCAAATGGGCCTGGCCCAGTCTGTCTTCTCATGCGTTTTTAAAACATCATTAACACATTTTTCAAGAACCTGTCTTGAACTGGGCGGGTGACACAGGCCTTTAATGCCAGCACCCGGTAGGTGTCAAGAGTTCAAGGGTAGACTACTCTATGGTGTGAAATCCAGGGCCAGGAGAAACCCTGCTTCATAAAGGAGAGAGAGAGAGAGAGAGAGAGAGAGAGAGAGAGAGAGAGAGAGAGAGAGAGAGAGAGAGAGAGGATAGAAAAAGAAACAAAGAAAGGGAAGGGGCAGTAAAGAACCAAGCCAAGTCTGGGATGGGCTATGTCCTCATCCACTCACTACCAGCTCACATCCACCCCCAACCTGATGCAGCCTGCGGGTCCTGTGAGACTGGACAGGAGACAGCAAGGCTTGCAATCACGGCTGTAAGGAAGGTGGGAGGAGGAGAGGTGGAGCCTGAGGATGGCTTGCCAGCCAGCATGACCTAATCGGAAAGCCCCCAGTCCTAAGGAGAGATACACTTTCAAAAAATAATGTAAACATCTCCCAAGGAACAACACCTGAGGTTGCCCTCCAACCTCCACATGAAACACCTGCATGTGCACACATGTATACACGCACGTGCGCACGTACACACACACATGTGCACACACCCATGCACCCATGAACACCCCCCACACACATACATAGGCATGCACGCACACATACACAGGGCCCCGGGCATGCAGCTAAGGGGTCAATGCTTGCCCACTGTGTGTGAAGTCAGGTTCAGTGCACAGAACTGCAAACAAGCAAGCAAGCCTTCAATGATGAAGCATCCTTAGGGACGGAGTCCTGTGTGGGGCACCAGTTGTCCACCCAGTCTAATGCCATTGTGACAATTCCATTAGTGACATTTAAAACCGGGTCTTTACTTCAGCGAGTGCTTCAACAGGACGGCGATGTGGCTTGCCTCTCAAGTTGAGAAATTGGATTTTATGCTTTGGGGACTGGCTTTGTTTCTTTAACAGCATATGGAGGGAGTAAAGGAAAACCCAGGGATTTGCTGAAAAGCCAATTTAGATCCACAAGGGCCACCGGATCTCCATGACTTACAGAAAACAATTGGTGGGTCTGTGTCCCAGCTGACTGCTTCAAACTTTCTTGAATCACTCCTCCCAGATATCTGATTTCCTTCTAACATTTGTGAATCTCTCGGGGTTTGGGTGAGGACAGAGGATCCTTTGAGCCAAACAGAAGCCCTTACTTTATGGTCTCTTTAGAGAGCTACGTGCTGAACCCCAGCCCAAGCCCTCTGTGCCAGAGCCCCTAGAGGTTCTCCTACCAGAGGGTGGCTCTGGTATTAGCAGCCAGAAGACCATGATCCACAGTGGGCCACAGCAGCCCAGATGGTCAGCAGCCACACGGTGCATGAGGGCCAGCATTTGGCCTGAGTGGGCAGGATTTCTACGAACCAAAACCCAGCCCCTCCTTTCTGCAATGCCCAGAGCATCTTTTAGCCTCCTCTTTGAAGTGTCTGTGACCTACTGCAAATCACAAGGGTATCCCAGAGAGGGGCTTAAGAGGCCCAAGGATGGGGTTGGGGATTTAGCTCAGTGGTAGAGCGCTTGCCTAGCAAGCGCAAGGCATGGGTTCGGTCCCCAGCTCCGGAAAAAAAAAAGAGGCCCAAGGATGTAAAAGCTCACGACACTACACCCTTGCAGTGATGTCATGTCTGTGTAGAACAACCTCCCATGGAGATGAAGTCATCTCTAGGTTACAAACGATGCCTAATGTTTCCCTCAGTCAACATCACTTCTCAGTTCCCACTGACTGCTCCTCTGCGTGGCACTTAGATCCCTGGGGACAGGACGGTGATCTCCAAAGTGTGAAGTGCACAGGCTACCTCAGGTAGATACTCTTTAGACAAAGACAGAACAACTGATACTCTATTCCTGTAGAAGAAGGCTTCCTGTATAGATGCCCAGTTGTTCAGTTGACCACTTAGGCTCAGCTCTGCCTCAGTTGCCAGCAGCGCACCGATCTGCCTCACAGACAGCCCCAACTGGCAAACACAACCCATGTGAGCTCAGAGCTCCCCGCTCTGGGTGGCTAAGAGGTCTGCTCTGTTTCCTGGGAACCAGGTTACAGGGTGGAAAACAGTGCATACGGCTCTTGGTATAGGCCATGGGAACAGCCAGGCACTGGGGTCTTCACTCTCACCCTTACTTTTTGTGAATAAGGGGCAGCTTAAGTATTTCATCAATTAGCTTCCACATTTACTTTCACAGTCTCCATGACAAGATGATACATTTAAGATATCCCGACCGAGGGCTGCAGAGATGGCTCTGTGGCCAAGAGCACTTGCTGCTCTTCCAGTGGACCTGGGTTCGATTCCCAGCACACACATGACAGCTCACAACCATCTATGACTCCAGTGCCAGGAGATCATTAACAGCATCTTCTGGCCTCCCTGGGCACCAGGTATATGGTATACACACACAAGCACCGACAAGAAACACTCATTGTGAAATAAATTCATAAAAATAGTCTTAAATGATGTTTCAGTCTTTGTTCTCTGCCCTAAAATGATGCTGTCCACATTCTCATACTTTGAACCTGTTTCCTTAGACAGAATAGTAGCAGCATTTAGTGTAAGTTTTTTCTCTCTTCTATTCCATTTAATGTATTTTCTTCTGTGTGTGTACATGTGTGCATGCGTGAGTGTGTGCATGCATGCGGGTGTGTGTGAGTTTGTGTGTGAGCGGGTGCATTTGAGTGAGTGAATGAGTGTGTGCAGGTATGCATGTGGGCCTGTGTGCATGCATGCATGCGTGTGTGTGTGTGTGTGTGTGTGTGTGCGCGCGCGTGAGCGCGTGTACATGCCTATGTACACGCACACACACTAACGCCAGAGGAGGGATGTCTTATCTGTCATTCTGCACTGTGATGCTTTTGGCCAGGGTCTCCTCCTGAGCCTGAAGCTCACCGTCTCTGCTAGGCTGATGGCTCCTGGGATCTGTGGGGTCTCCTCCCTGCAGTACTGGACTTCTAGGCGTGTATTGCATATATGGCTTTTATGTCAGTGCTGAGGGTTTGAACTCAGGCCTCCATGCTCACACAGCAAGTGCTCTTGCCCACTGAGGTATCTCCCCAAACCCATACACTATGCATTTTTATATGATCTGCAGGCACTGCGACCTGATTCACAGCCAGGTAATGCACCATTGCATTACAAGCAAATGCTTACTATGGATGGGTGGATAGACAAATGGACAGATGCCATAGGAAATATTTCACAGGGAGGAACAAATACCAAGTTACTACTTGGCCAACCAGAACTCCTCTCCCTTTTCTGTGACAGTGCTTTCCCCGTTCATGTCTGGGTCTATTCTGCAAAGTAACTCAGGAAAACCACAAGCTTCCCAAGAAGAGAACTGGGCAAGGGATCCTTTTACAATTGCTGGGCCTGTGACTGTCAGAGTCACCACAAACTATGCTGAATGTCTCTTCTGAGTCCTTAAAGTAAGGACCCAGACAGTTGGACAGACTCATTCTACTCCAGTCTGTCCTGCATCCCACGGACAAACAGCTGGTGAGCAAGAGGCGACAGCGAGGATGGGGAGATGGCTCAGGTAAGCAATGAGCCTGCGTTGCAAGCATGAGCATCTGGAAGACCCAATGGATTTGTCATATTTATTTACCAGCATGAAGGGTTATTTATAGGACTGTGCGTGACCCCCAAAACAGCTATGCCATTGGAAAGTGTCATTCTGGAATGGCTAGCTTCCCTCATGGTCGTATAGATGGAGTACTGCCTTCTGTTAACTTTCCATCTTCTAAGCCAAGGCCGCGTTCAGTTAGGGCAGATTGCAAGGGAGAGGTGTGGGAGAGAGCTGCGTAACCCACATGACAAAGCTGGGTGCAGCGGGGATCCCAGTGCTGGGTGGCAGGGGCAGGTGAATCCCTGGGGCTCACTGCCAGCCTAGTGAAATCCTCCCGCTCCAATCAAGGAAAATGGTGCGGGAAGAAGAACATCTGAAGTTATCCGCTAGACTCCACACATGTGTACCTGCACACACAAACATGTATGTACACACAGAGACACAGACAGACAGACAGACAGAAGACAGACAAACACACACACACACGCACACACACACAGAGGCAGAGCTGATGAAATGATCCTGTTTTTCAGAAATTCTGCCCAGGCTCTACCACTGTCAGGAGGAATGTTGGGCAAAGGTAGAAACAGTCCTGTGTTGCAGAACACTATCCTGCAGGCAAAACAGCCATCTTCATCACAGCTGTGGCTGCCCTCAAGAAACACCCAGAATCAGGCCCGTAGACCCCCTCAGACGGGGTACGGAGAGGGTCACTTCTCTGAGAATGCAGCTCTCTCCCACACCTCTCCCTTGCAATCTGCCCTAACTGAATGTGGCCTTGGCTTAGAAGATGGAAAGTTAACAGAAGGCAGTACTCCATCTATACGACCATGAGGGAAGCTAGCCATTCCAGAATGACTCTTTCCAATGGCATAGCTGTTTTGGGGGTCACACACAGTCCTATAAATAACCCTTCATGCTGGCAAATAAATATGACAAATCCGTTGGGTCTTCCAGTTGGGTGATGATGGACTCGTGCTTTGGTCTGTTGTTCGTGTTCTATCTGGGGTAGTATGCATTTATCTGCATCTCCCAAGATAAGTTCACGTGGCAGCTCCCTCACAGTGGCACAGTCGACACCTCTGCTGTACTAGGAACCCACGTCTGGATTCCAGCTTCAGCTTTCTAATTCATAGACTTGGAAGACACTCATCTCTTGGGAATATAGTGCTCACCCTTGGGCTCCAAGACAGCCACGCAGACATTTTGCTTCTCTGTGTGTTCTATATGCAAAGCTTGGCACGTCAGCTCCCTGAAGAGCCAAGTGCATAACCCACACCATGCATGTGCAGCAGGGTGGATGCTGCTGGTTCCTTTCCTGGGCTGCAGACATCTGGGATCCCGTGGGAGCAGAAAGGAGCTCAGCGGAAGTCTGTCACACTGCTCCAACATGGCTGTCGCGTGAGTCTGCAGCCGCGGCATGTCGCCCACAGAGCTGCGTCTCTACTACAGCACTGCGACACTGCCCTTCAGTGAACGAGAAGCCCGTGTTGGTATGAATGTGAGTGTGCAGGAGTCCTCCCTAGGCATCCCACAGGAGGTACAGCTGTCGTGGAGACAGGACGGCATGAGGTAGGGCATAGAGCAACAGGCATCACGGCTCACTGAGAACAAAGAGCCACTTCCAGAAGCTGGCTAAGCTCCTCTGAGGATGGGGGACACAGGCGATGGGGGACGCAGGCGATGGCCAGCCATGTTGACTTCAGCTCTGACAGTGCCAAGTGAAACATGCAGCGTGGTTACATGGTCTGGGAGAGCGGGAAGTCACCGCAGGGCTACACCCAGGGCAGTCAGAGCAAGACTTGCCACAGGGGACGAGAGAGATCAGCCCTGGACTGGCAGCAGGAGAAAAAGAGTTCTTAAACAGGAAGAGGTTGGATCTCAATGGGGAGAAGGTGCACTGTAGGCAGCATCACCACAGACAGAAAGGCAGCGTGGCAGGGCAGACCAAGACAACGACACTGCTGGAGCCTGGCTGTCTTGGTGTGGACCCGGGGCATGGAGGCACAAGCCAACTGAGGGACTCCATTTGATAGCCATGTAACTGAAGAGTTTCCCAGTAAAAACACATGGAGGTAGGCAGGAACCACATGTTACAGTTGAGCATATGCCCTGCCATCTTTGTCACAGGCCACTCTGCATGTATCTGAGCTCACCCTGTACATATCTGGGCATTCAGCCTGGTCCTTCACCTAACCTCACTTCCATCCAATACCTGCCAAGAAACTTCAAGTATCATATCAACCACACAGAGAGCTCTCACTCCCCACTTCAGCCTTCTCCAAAGAGGAGAGGTAGAAATAGCTATTACGTCTCACTTCCCCAACATTTCCTCAGAAAACACCATTGTGGATGTAGGTTTCGCCAGAGAAGCAAGCAAACAAGAAAGACAGCAAGCAAGCAAGCACATGCCCACACACACGCGAACACACACACACACACACACACACACACACACACACACACACTTCCAAATGGTTGAACTAGTAGTTGAAAGCTTAAGTTTAGTCCCTAGACTGTGGTGAGCTCTGTAGAGATGGCAGAAAGGGTAGGAAGGAAATCAGATGTTGGCATCACAGGGGGTGGAGTCAGACAGGCTCACCAACATCTCCTCCTCATCCATATTCTGACTTGCTAGTTAAATATAGCTAATTAAAATAGCTAGAAGTTCTTAGTTTCAGAATTGAAACTTGGATCACATTAAAACATGATATAACTGACATTGTACTGTTTTGCATGTAATCCTATCATCCCATCTAGCCTGATACCATCCATCCATCTGTCCATCCATTCATCCATCCACTTACCTATCCATCTACTCACTCATATAGCAGTCTATCTTCTTATCCACCACATGCCTGTCAATCACCTTCACCCATCATCCACACATCTATCCACCCATCCATCCACTCACACATCCATCCATCCATCTATCCATCGTCCACCCATCCATCCACTCACACATCCATCCATCCACTCACACATCCATCCATCCATCCATCCATCGTCCATCCATCCATCCATCCATCCATTCATCCATTCATCCATCTATCATACATTCATCCATCCATCCTCTATTAATCCACCATCCATCCATCCATTCATGCATCTACCCATTCCTCCCGCGCTATCCATCCTCACATGTGTCTACACACCCACCTACCTACCTAGTCTCTTGTTTACTTATCATGACATCCACTCACAATCTGTCCATCTGCAAATCATCCACCTCTCTATCCACCGTCTATATCCTTTTACACATCCGTCCACACCCGCGTCTATCCCTCCACCCATTACCTATCCATATGTGCATCTACACGTCCTTCTACCCACCCTTCGCTCACACATCTGTCTACGTTTTATTCATCTATCCATCCACACCCCTTAGCCATCCACCCATGAAAGCACCTCCACCCACTATCGATGAAGAAGTGGGGCTGTACTTAAAGACTCATCTGCTACATCAGTTTTCAAGTTTGATTCCTGGGCCAGCACCATCTTCACCATCTGGGAATTTCAAAGTGAAAATTCTCAGATATCGCTGCACTGCCTTCCTGAGTCAGAAGCGCCAGGTGGCTCGCATTTGTGCTTTAACCAGCCTTCCAACAGACTGGCTTGAACATCAAGGAACATTCAGCTAAGTCCCCGCCATTTCTCCCCTAAATGTTTCTTGTATTTCACCAAATCCTGCAAATCTAAAGAGAAAACCAAAACAGAGGGAAATGCTGGAAAGGAGCCTGAGTAGCTGGAAGGGGTTCTGCTGTTGGAAAGTGCCCAGCATCAGGACGAAGGTCGGGTTCGGAAGCACACATGAGAGCTCAATGCTCAAGGTCAAACAGTACAGATCACGCCCTGCCAAACAGCCCAGGTAAGAAAGTTCTGGGTCAGTGCACACAGCGTTTAAATGTGAAAAGAGGACACAGCTGCGTGGCCCCAGCACTGGCTTCCTACTTGCCTGTGAACACAGGGGAGGGCTGCAGAAGGTCAGACCTGCAGCTGTAAGGAAAGTCGCAGCCTCGGCTGTAACCCTGCGTTCTAAGCAGCTTCACCAGTCTCTAGCTCAAGCTTCCAGAACTATCTACCCATTTCTGGCCATGACCTTCACATGCCCCTGGAACATGAACAATCCTGACCTTGAGCTACACTCTGCTAGAAGGGACTGTTGAGGACGTGCTCCAAATGATAACCACGGCACAGACCTACACCACTTCCCTAGGGGTGGAAGCCAGAGCCTGCATTGTGCGTGCACAACTCCTGTCCCCATTGCATGACGTATCGCCCCTAACCATCAGAGCCCATCTCCCCGGTGCCACAGCATGGATAAAGATTGGGTTACGCTGAGAACAGGTCAGTGTGCAGGAGAGACAGGAAGGGTGCAGGTGTGGGTGACATCTCCCTCGCCACCACTGAACAATGGGATGTTCACAACAGAGGGTCCTGCCGACCACATCTTCGGATCTGCTTGAAATCTGTAACTCTAGTACTGCAAAAACATCAGGGGGCACGGGGCCCATCCAAGGATGCTTGGATAAACACATCAGTGAGTGAATGTGCTCCCCTGGGAGCCTTTTTACAAGTTAAAACACACATGTCGTGTCCTTCAGAGCCCATGAGGAAGCCTCAGTACCTGAAACTCAGGGATGACGTCACTGCTGGAGCAATTCCCACGAGTGAGTCCCCCACACCAGCCAAGCATAGGTGGGAAGAGCAGCAAGTCCCCCTCCTTACCCAGGCAGGCAGGCAGCCCCACAGGGTCCCACATTCATCCAGACCTTGCCCAAGCAACACCCAGAAAAACGGGCCACGTCTCTAAGAGGAAGGTGACAGAAGGTATAAATGTCTGTCTTTTCTTTTCACCCATTTATAATAAACAGCCATTTCTGTCGCAAAGCCAGAGTTGTAAACTGACCGTCTACACAAGTGCCAGGAGACCACTGCACTTGATGGCTATGCTGACTTAGTCATTTAATACAGGGAGGGGGTGCCACACCCAAGCCAGACAACGAATGAAATTTTAATCCCTCAGGAAAGTATTACTTAGAAAACTAGATAGCCACACACACCATATAACACACGACAAAAACAGCAACCTACTTTTAATTGCGCACCATTATTTCCTCTCCATGCCAGACACAACTAGTCAGTGGTACCTGCTTCTGCCAGGAGCCCCAGCACAACGATGAGGCCAATGGCGAGGTGCATCCAGCCAGCTCTGAGGAGCTGAAATCTACAGGAGGCTACAGCCTGTCCCTCACAGCTTATTTTAAGTAATCAGACAATTAATCTTGAAAATGAATGTCTAATTACACTAGTCTCCCTCTTTTTAACCAATAAAATATTTTCAAACATTTGCCTTAAGGCTGGACAGTGCATGGTGAGGATTTTTCCCATAATTGAACATCCTTTGGCTCCCATTCATCCCAGTATCTGAAGGCTTGGACCCTAGGCCATTCTGGGCTCATAATTCTATGGCCACCGCAGCAATGAGGTGATGTTCCCAAGCAGACTTGCAGACTCCCCCACAGGCAAATGACTCCGCATACAAGCTCTCATCTCCTAGAAAGCCAGTGCTACTGATCTGTAATTCCCAAACTGTGTCAGGCAGAATAAAATCACCCTGTCAATCCACAAAGCCGATCAGATGTCAGAAATGCCCATCACGGCTGCTTTTTCTGCTAGGGGAAAGTGAATGAGCGCGGCTATACAGCCATTAGATGCAATTCTCTACAATTCCACAAATGATGCCAAGCTTAAGAATATATAATCAAGGCCAGCGGCTCCTCCTACCAGTGTTCTTGGAAACCGCGTTTAATCTCTGCACCATTTCTTCTAGGGCCATCTCTTCATTTCTCAGCCAAAACCTCATTCTCCGACTCAACAAAACCGATCCCCAGAAGATCGTCCTCCGCTGCACCAGAGGTGCTGTCGGGTGGGGCTGAGCGTGGGGAGGGGGCGCGGCTGGAGCGGGGAGGGGGTTGTGGCGCTTTCCTTGGCTTCCCAGGATTGGTCTCCGCGCCACAGGGAGGGGGGCGCGCTTTGCGTTGATGGGGGAGCGGGGGGCGCTAGGCGGAAGCGGAAGCACTGAGCCTGCCGGGCGTGTCACCACCCCGCACCTGGAGTCATGCGTGTGCACCACCTGAGCACCTGGGAGGCTAGTTTGCATCAAGGGGGCATCTGAAAGCCCCGCTACGCAGGCGCACAGGTCCGCCCTTGCCCCCCCCCCCCTTTTCCCTAGGGCTTCTGTCCTCTGGGGTTGGAAAACGCTGCTGCAGGGACGCTGTCCCAAACCACCCAAAGAACACCAAGCCTGAGCTCAATGCTCCCTTTACTTCCTGCCCCAGGCCCCCTTTACCTCCTGCCGCTGCCGGGCAGGTGCAGAGGCCACAGCAGCCCAGAGCGCGCTCCCCACGAGGTCTCATGCCCAGGTAAGAGGAGTCGGTGGGTAGCTGGGGCAGGACTTGACTCTCCCCGCAAGGACGGTGCCAGACCTAAGACACAGGTCTGCGAGAAGGAAGCTCAGCTGTAGGCCCAGGGCTCTCTAACCTCGCCATGTTTGGCAGAGGGCCACATTCTGCATCTGACACCACGAGCTCCACACCGGTTCCGGGCTTTTGGTGCACAGCATACTGTTGCAATGCACAGGGTGGTGCACACCAGCCCCTCCAGCTGCTGGCCATCTTTTTATTGTTTGGTAGGACAGGTCGCATGCTTCCTAAAGAGATGGAGTGTTTATAAGAGATTCGAATTTTGTACAGGGCTGGAAAAGTTCACACTAGTTCATGCCAGCGGGATGAGTGCCATGGCCCCGTGGTTTTCAGTAACACGTGTGAGCCCCAGGACCACAAACTCCAATAACATGAGTATATCAGCACCATGGTGTGCAACAATGCAAACATGCACCAACATGTATATGTACCAGCACCATGGTGGCCAGCAACATGTATGTGACAACATGTTGTACATGCAGTAACATACATGTGCGCCAAGACCAATATTTAAGATTATATGCATCGGCACCACATTGGCCAACATATGTGCTTCGACACTATGGCTCCGTAGACTGTGCTGTATCCCCACAGTGTCCAACATGTATGTGTCAGTAGCCATAGAGACGATTGCGTGTGCCCTAGGACCACAGCTTCCAATGACATCCATGTGCTCCAGCATGAACATCCTGGCGTCAGACACGTATGTACCAGGATGCCATGTCAACAGTGTATATGTTGGGTTCAGCACTGAACTAAGGATCAAGACACAAAATGTCAGATCTCCCAGTTTTGTCCTCAGAACTCAGGGCCTGGAAGGTAAAGATCCGTAAAATAATTGCCATGCTAAAGTCCCCAAATCAATGTGTAATAACAACATATAGATAAAATGTAAGATAATAGAAATTATTGCTTTTCTGAAAACTAAGCCCTCGAACACCGGAGGTGCTTTGGTTTTAAATAATCTCATGGAGCAAAGGAAGGGAGACTTCAGAGGTGTGGCGTAGATGCAGTGAGTCACCACATGGACAAGCAGACCCCAGCTATGCAGCGCTGAAACCCTGAGCCTGTGGTCCCAGGCGTCGGGTCAGTTAACACTTGGACACGTGTGTCATCTGAAAACAGACTCTGGGGAACTGAACTTGCCTGTGCCCTCGGCTCCAGAACCTTCTCTGCTAGCCCCTGCCCCATGCATGCCAAGCTGGGGGCTCCAGCCTCAGAGAAGCCGTCACCAGGGCAGTGCTGAGTGTAGGCCCTGCCTTCCACCAGCCCCACAGGGACAGGCCTATGTCTTTCTAAGAGTGTTTCTGAGCAGCCAGGCTTCCTCGGGGCAGACCCCCAAGGTCTCATGGCCTGTGGGTGGATCTGGCTTGTTGTGTGCACTTCCATAGAAGTCATCTGGTTCACGCTCTGACAGACACTGCTGACATCATCCCATCTCAAAGCCAGAACCAAAGGGAAAGGTGACAGCGTTTGCCTCCTGTCCTAACTGCCCTGTGGACGGAGCATCCCGGAGCGCCTCTGTGTTCTGTGCCTTCTCGGAAGCACACATGGTAGGCACTGACTCCATTCTCCTGGTGGCGGACATGCAGTGTGGCCCTCTCCCTGTCATGCTAAGGAACCTGCACTTAGGGAACAGATGGGATAGGGATGCAGGAGACCAAGCTGCTTGCCTGGAGTCACAGAGCAGCAGAAGCAGGAAGGGCCGGTGTCCCTGCCTCGCTCTGGCTGTAGGTGCAGACATGAGTCATCATCCTTGGAGTCTTCAGCCTTCCTCTTGAGCCACCTTGAGGGACGGTCAGTGTGGAAATTGAACTTGGCAGGGTCTAGGGTTATTGGGTGACAAGCCTTTGAGGGAGTTTCTAGACCGGGCTACTTAAGGCAGGAAGAACCCTCAACTGTTCCTGAGCTGGGGTCCTGAACTGAGTACAAAGGAGATGTGCACCCAGCACTCCTGGTTTCTGACAGATGCAACACGTGACCAGCTGCCTTCCTCTGACAGTGACTTCCCGATGAAGGGATGGCACCCTGTGAGCCAAAATAAGCCCTTTTCTTCATTAAGTTGATTTTCCTCAGGTATTTTGTTACAGCTACCAAAAAAGTAATCAATGCAACTCAGATTCCCAGAATAGCACCAGCTCACAGGACAGCCCAGCACCCAGTGTTGGTGAGGCCACACCAGGGGCAGCAGCTGTCATCTTGAGAGAGCCACCCTGTCTCCTCAAAGGTGAAGAGTTCAGAAGACCACCTTGTGAGCCCAAGCCCTCACGAGACCACAAGACCTGGACTACTTAATTATGCACACCTCTTGTCCCTACCCAACCCTTATTGTTTAAACCTAAACTCATGTTTGTACCCCAAAGACAGATAAAGGTCACCGGACCCCTTACCTCCAATGTGGCCAGTGATATTCATCTCTTTAATGGGCAGTTTGAGGTGGGTGGCTGAGCCTAGCTTGTTGGGATGCAAGAACCTGGCTTTTTTTTTTTTTAAAGTAGTATTTCCTTATTTTATGTGTATGGGTGTTTGGTCTGCAAGTAAATCTGTTCGCCGTATGTGTGCTTGATGCCCACAGAGGCCAGAAGTGGGTGTCCGTGCCCTAGGACTGGAATTAAAGAGGGTTGTATTACTGCCATGCGGGTTCTGGGAATCAAACTCAGGAAGCCTGGAAGAACAGCCAGAGCTCTTCACCCTGGAGCTATCTCTCCAGCCTCAAACCCTGGCTTTTGCTCTAAAATATCCCTGAAAGAACACGTAGTGTCCCCCATTGGGGCAGGATTCTGATTCTGACTTAAAATCAAGTATTTGTCTTGCCAAGGTATTTGGGTTAAAATGATCTCTGGTGTTTCAGCGGTTGCCCAGGTCACAAGGTAAGCCCCGCCCCCCAGCAGCTCCAAGAGAATTGGTGACCCAGAGGCGGCCTCTTTCCTTCTTTCTCTCTGCCTGGCTTGTGGGACAAAGGGGCCCTAGGAGCAGCTCAACCTCTGGCCAGGCCCCAGGAGGAGGCGGATGCTGTAAGGCTACACCTGGATACCAGCCGTTCCCTAGCAACTATTCTGGAAGAACAGCCACAGGAGAGGAGGAGGGGTGGGGGGAGGAAAGCAGACCCAGTGTGGTGTGGGCTGGCCTGGAGGAACCACCCCTTCTGAGGTGGAGTTGTGGGAGGGGCAGGGCTTGGGCTCAGCTGCACACAAGTTTTTCCCTCCCTGCAAGGAGGTTAAGACTCTTCATATGGACCCTGGAACGTCAGAGTTGTCACCAGCTTAAGTGAAGACCAGTAGACCCCTGGAGTTTATTGGACAGCCAGATTGATACAGACCTCTGGCCTCCACACGTGTGAACACATATGCAAGGGTTTGCATGCCCAGCAGTTACAGACAAAGGTGGTGGTGAGTTTTAAAGTTTCCAGAATAGGCACATACTTTAATGTGTGCAATCCTCTTACCAAACACAGGGTCACTGCCTGTGCCCCAACAAGGCAGGTTTGCCCACCCGCCCCCAATAAGCCATTTAAAAATCAGTGTGAAAAGCAGGAAAAAGATTTCTTCACCGTGGCTCTGCTGAGAAGAGGGTAAAAAGACCCAGGATGCACTACCACCGCCCAGCGCACCCCCAGGATCCTGAAATGAGGGTACGGTTTAAATGGAAACAACAAATATGCATGATTCAGTTGTCTGGCTCAAGTCTCCTGCCCACTGACTCATTGTTGCCTGGGCTTTAGGCGTGGAAAGGTGGTCCCACACACAAGCCGTGACTCTTTTGGGACACAGCACCCCCTGGCTGGCTGTTTTCCTTCTCCTAGCAAGAGATTCCTGCGGAAAGTCCCATTTCTTTCCATCGTTCCAATAGTCCGATAGATCAAGGGACACATATGTCTCTTTAGGATATCTGCCAGGAAGATTACAGTTTTAAAAATTCATTTTAGCACCTCAGCCTTGAAGTGGAATTTGTCAATATCTAGAACACATATAACACACAGAACGCAAGCAGGAACCAGCGTTAGAGCACATTTAGTTCATGCTGGGTAGCCATGCAGAAGAAGCAGGTTTTCAAAGGAGATAAATCCACTGAGGCCATGCTTGGAGGATAGACTTGGCAGGCTGTGTGTGTATGTGTGTGTGTGTGTGTGTGTGTGTGTGTGTGTGTGTGTGTGTGTGTGTGTGTGTCTGTTGGGGCACAGGCTGTGGTAAGCGCAGTTGAGGAGCAGACAGACATTGTAAAGCCACAGTATCCACGACAGGTGTTGCTATCAGACGGCTGTGCTCTAAGGCACTCCATACTGGACGAAAACAGGCTTCCGGCTGTCCCTTGCCCTGAATAACTCGGTTTGGCTTCATTCTGAGTACAAACACAGAGGCAGTGTGAGCCTGCCCCTTACAGTGCAAACAGACACCCAATAGCGGCTGTGAACCAGGCTGGTGCATAGCTTGCTCCTGAGAGTAACGGACCCCGTAAACCTACCAAAGTAGACCAGCACCATACGAACTCACACTGAAAATGCCAGGAAAACCTGGCTGGGAACTCACTGACCACACCAGACCATGGGAGGGTTCAACACCTTCACCTGGACCCCAAAAAGAGGGCAACGTGTGACGCTGTGATGGCAGTGGCCTACAAGTCTGTCATCTGCCACGGTGTCTGCAGCAAAGAGCTACCGGCAGGCAGAGAACTTCTCCTGTTCCCAGGGCTGTAGCTCAGCTGGGTCCTTACTGGTCTGTCTAACCCTCAGTCCAGACCCAGGCCTATGTCTTGCCTCTGCAGTCGCCATGGTCCCGCATCTTGCTGGACTCAACCCTGAAGCACATCTACCCAACAGCCGGAAACAGCCGTGTGAGCCTGTTCTCCCGGATCCTCCATACCATACTCACCACCCGCGGTGACTACACCTCCACCAGCCCTGCCGCACCTCCAGGAAAGCCTGCCTAAAGCCCTGAGCACTTCTGCACCTTTCCCATGACACACAGTTACTACACAAGGTGTAATGGGGTCGTAGCACCAGTAGTGAGAGCGGAGGGAAAGCCTGCACTCGCCCTCACCAGCTATCGGGGCAGCTGGGACTGCTTGGCCAGTCGCAGCTGGGTGGACAGACCTGGCTTGTGAGTTTGCTGCTGTCCGGTACATTCTGACATTGTAGGAAGACACGAAGGTGTCCGATTCCTCCTCCGCAGCACTCACTACAGGCCCTCTGCACGGAGCGCATTGCTGGGGGCGCATCCAACCCCCCCCAGGCCCAGCACAGCCAAGAAAGGGTCATGAGCGAGAAAGAGACGTAAGCTTGGTCTCCACAGAGGTCATTTGCCTGGATGGGAGAGGGAGATGCTTGTACCAGCTGGATGTGGAGGGAACCACATCTTAGTCCCGCGAACCCTTCCGCACTCTGGTGCGGTCAGTAAGTTCCCAGCCAGGTTTTCCGATGATTTCAGTGTGAGGTCATGTGGTGCTAGCCTACTTTGGCTCCATGTGGCCCCCTCAGCAGCATCTTGGCAGAGTGACTATGGTCATATGAGATAAACAGGCAAACAGAGGACTTGCACCATCCCTAGGACCCTGTGGCTATGCGTTAAGCCACCAGCGCTGAGGAGACTCTCTGGAGGCTGGGAAGAGGTGTTTCATGCCCAGTCTGAGCCCATGGGAGGGGTCTTTCCACTCTTGGCTTCCCTGAGGGTGTGAGGTCTCATCCGGGTCACCCTGCCATGTCCTCCCATTCCTGAAGCTCTTGGCCTCTGAGTCAGCCTCTCCCTTGCAGGACCTATTTCCACATCAGGTGACACACGTAGCTTTGAGGTAGGGCCCGACACTGTTTCCAGAAACGCATTTCCACCCAGAGAGAACCCAGGGCAGCATGTTGGCACTGGGGTTCCCACAGGTGCTGGAAGACATTTTTCCTGATAGTAGAGAGTGTGCCGGCCACTCCCTAGACACTCCTGAAGTTTCTCTGAGTGAGTGAGGTTATTTCTGTCACATGCAGGGAACACTGCAGAGCTGTCTGGGCAACCTATACTCAGGTCAATGTCAGGCTAACAGAGAGACCACAGCCTCCAGAACCATTCAGTCCCTCGGTCCCCCCATTCTGTCCCTGCTGTCATGTACTCTGGAACTTTGTCACCAAATCCCTCTCAGGCAGTCCTGGGGACCTTGGCAGGGAGAATGAATGTGGTCCCTGTGCCAGGCTGGTCTGGTCCAGAGTGGGGGCATGGCTGGATCTACCTTTCCTACCCTCTAGGATCTCATTCCAAAGCCAGGGTGAAGATACAGGCCCACATTCTGAGTTCAGAGAATGGCTGTGTTGAGGGTGGCAGGCAGCATGGGGACTCGGAGTCCTATGAAGCACCACGGCAAAGGCTTCCCTTGCCCACTCTGGAGAGCTCACGAGTGGGATTAGAATACAAGCTTCCAGCGAGGAAGGCTGGTCTCTGCCCAGGTGGAGACGCATCGGCCCTCAATCCCAGCAGGAAGGACTGACAGCTCTGGGTAGGGTGTCTGCCCACGTGTCAGGCTTCAATGCCAGCTTTGGGAACTATAATGCAGTCACCCATTCAAGCTCCTCACAGAGGTGACTCAGATCTAGGGATCCTACAGATGCCTATACAGGGCAGAATCTGCAGACCTCCAGGGGACAACACCACTTCACCAGATAAGAAGTCCACATCCTTGCGTGTTTGTGTAGCTGTATATGCATGATGGGTGGACTCTTGTGCCTGTGCATCCCCATGAGTACACACGTGTGTGGAGATGTTGCTCCAGAGAGGAGCTGGAAAGGGAGAGCATGGATCTGCTCTCACTGTACTCCTCTGGCTTTTGAGCCTATGCTGGCACAAGCTTTGGGGCTGGGGTCTAAAGTTTTTAAATGATTGGGCTTGGGCTTTACGAGCTAAGGTGTTTCAGTGACCTCAAATAGAAGGCAAACTATGGGACCCCTACCCCAAAAAACTATTACAATCCCCAGTACAAGTAGTAGTGAAGATCAGAGTCAATAGAAGGACAGGGGGCAGAGACATCAGGTTACCCCAACAGCACAGGAGGTTCAAGAGCTTGCCTCACCCACCCTGCTGGACAAGAAGCTTTTGTTTTTTAGGGAGCCATTATGGAGTTTAGCAAACGCCCCAGTTCCCTCAGCAGTGAGGTGGAGTTGGGCACCTGAACCCTCTTGAAACCCGAGAAGAAGGCAAGTTGCTGTAGTCCTGGTGTGAATTCCATGGATCCAGACCTCATGCAGGAGTTACTGCTCTTGAGGACTGCCACAGGGTCACATACCGGGTCAGCTGTGACCTCACCACAGGGTCACATACGGGGTCAGCTGTGACCTCAACTGGATTGGGACAAGATTGTATCACAGGACTTAGCACCCAAAACTAGAGACGAGCAGCCTGCGTGTGCAAGAGATGAAGGGTGTTGCCTTGGGAAAGGGAGGCCTCTAGCTCATCCCCAGCCTGTGGGACTCCCAAAGAGGGGAGCAGGAGAGGACAAGGTTGAGACCCTTTATGTCAGCCAGGACAGCTGGAGAAGAGGCTAGGACCGGCCTCAGTCACATGCAGTAGTGTCCCAGACACCGTGCTCTGGGAAGGAGGCACGGTTCCTCATGTTCAAGAGTGCAGGGGACCCAACCCAGCTCCAAGAGGCTCTTCATGCCAGCCTAGTGCCAGCCAGGGGGTTTTTCTCAGAGAACCAGGCACTGTGTCCAGCACAGACCATGCAGTGGACGCCTCACCACCGTGTGGCTTAGAGCCGCAGACACGTGGATCCAGCTCACTTCAGCAAGATGGACTCCTACTGGAGTTCCTACATTACTCTGAGTCCATTCTTTTAGGCTCTGCTTTATGTGAGCTACCCAACAGGTTTCATCTGCCTTTGGGAAGTTTCTTACGAGTTCCATGTAGGTATCCCATGAAGCCACAGCGAGTGACCACAGATGGGGCAGTGGATCCAGACTCTCCAGGAAGGGAAGGGTAGGGAGCGAAGAGGACTTGAATTTCCTTGTCAGTCTGAGATCCACACTCGTCTCCATCTCTGTAGCCCAAGCCCTGGAGTCCGGAGGGCCCCCTGCAGTGGGGAACAACAGGCTGTCCACTAACAGGCTGTCCACTAACAGGCTGTCCACTAACAGCTGTGGCAAGACCTTCAGTTAATGGACGGCCGGTGGGACTGTTGATTAAGGCCTAAAGGTGTGCTCTTTGACTCTGAGTTGCCACATATGGGAGTCAGTCTGAGTGCCACATATGGCAGTCACATATGGGAGACTGCTGTGGATTATCTAGAGACCATGATGTCTCTGTCTACCATAGGGGGGCAAGTAGTTCTGAGGCAGGGGGATGGGAAGACATGGTGGAGGTCAGCAATGGAGTTCCAAGTCAAAAAGAAACTGAACAGAGTAGGGCTGGGTTCCCCCTGAGGACTCCCATGAGGAACTAATCCTGACTGTGCCTAAGCTTGACATTTCTGGAACTCCATGTAGCAAGCTTGCAATGGTGTGGCCACTGTGTTGCAACGTTTTGTTAGAATAGCAACAGGAGCCAGCACCACCATGGAGGCAGACAGGAAGGAGCAGCTGCCCTGCCCTCTGCCCTGGGTGAACTGGACACCGCTTTCTGAGGCTCAACAAAGCAACCAGAATGGCCCAACAGAGAAAGAGGGCAGGACACAGGATTAAGAGGCTCCTTGGTAGTGTTACAAAAGGCAGCTCTAAGGAGATCTGGGGAGATCCTAGTACTAGCCCTAGACTATGAAGTGGTTCCCATATACCCATGAGAAAGTCAAGGCATTTGAAGGACTCCCCAAACCACACACTCATCCAAAATGCTTTCATCCCAGACAAAGGCCAGGTGCCTATGTGTCATGGCTGATATCCTAAAGCTAACTTCTAGGAGTCCCCAGGGAGTAGGAGGACGGGGCCATAGCACCATGCTCTGTCAGGAGGCACGGAGACCTTGGCTAACTGTGGAACATTGTATGAGAGAGTAGCTATGACTTATGAGGAGCAGTTAGCAGAACCTGCCAACAGATATTGCCTTTGTCCAAGAAGGGGATGGGATATCCACTCAATGGTGGGAAAACAGAACCATGAAGATGAACCAGTCAACACTGGAAAGGCCTTGTAACAGCCAGGAGCCATGGAACAATGGGCAGCTTCCTTACATTCTGTTGTTTTGGATGAACGCCTTGGAAAACAATCCCCTCCACCCCCCACCCCGTCAGGATGGCTTGCTCACCTCACTGCAGGAACAAAGGACACTCTGTTCTCAAGAAGTGACAGCCCAGGAGAGAGGAAGCCCCCAAGCACAAGAGTTGGTGCCAGGAGAGTAGGGAGACAGTGCTGTCTTAACAAAGGACGTGCTGATGTCACACCATATCCAAGAAGTTTTAATGAGGGATCCAGATGGTAGTGTGTATATTTAACTGACAAACTGACTCCCTAGGCACAGGGGCGAGGGAGGCACGTGGACGGATAGGTGTGAGGAGGAGAGTCTAGCACTGTCCGTGCTGGAGAGAAAAAAACAGGAGTAACATTCCTCCCAACACAGAACCCATAAAGCAGAGGCTCTGCCTGTTCTGGATTGACTTCATAAAGATCTTTGCACTACTGAGCTGAACCATAAGCCCAGCCAGGCAGGTGTGTACATTGGCACCATGGACCTGTCCACTGAAGCTAAGTGTCTTGAGATAGCCCAAACCTCCATCCTAAGTGTCTTGAGATAGCCCAAGCCTTCATCCTGAGATCCTTGGTGTCCATGGCTCCCGTGGGGTCTGCAGACCTTGCAGAAAGGAGGTCTCAGTAGACTCTAGGCAGTCTTAGGCAGGGACAGGGGAAAACTGTGGGGATCGAGGTTCACAATGGGAGCCTAAGTTTCTTCTGGGGCGGTGAGACTTGGGGTGCAGAGGACCTGTGCAGGTCAGACCATGGGTATGGGAGACAGCAGCTAAAGTGGGAAATCAGGCTGTGAGCTGGTGGGAGGGGCAGGAGCTGCTGAGGTGCTGGCTCAGACACTGCATAGGTGTCCTGTAGATGTGGCTAAGAGCACTTGCAGTCTCAGGGCTTAGAGTAAAGCAGATGAGCCTCCAGGGTGTGGCTCAAACCCCTAGAAGGCCGAAAGAAAAAGAAGTCCCCGGCAATGAGGGAGTTCGGCCTCCAAGTGCTGCTCAGAGTCCTTGCCTCAGAGTCTTGACTTCCTGGGCCACGCAATATGTAAGCCAGTTCAAGAAAACAAGCCAGCGGATGCCAGCTTCTGTCCAGACGTCTCCTGATCTCACTTGAGAAATGCTGACTGACGCAGGCCTGGGCAGAGCCACACAGGTCCAGGTCTTTATTGGCTGGCAAGTGATAACATCGAGAGACAAGCAGTGAGGAGGTGAGTTCAGGAGGACGGTAGCTGTGGCTCACAGACATCCCATGGAGGGATCTAGAAGCCACGGAAGGAGCTGGTGGAGTGGTCCTGCTTGTGTTTATGCTTTACAAACACACAACCTTGATGACGAAATAGTGCCACGTAAGGCAAACAAGGCTCAGGGAGTGTGAGGTAAAGTCCTGCAGTGATAAGAAAACGCTGCACAACTGATTTTCTCCAAGTGTTCTCCTGTGTGAGCATGTGGCAGCTGCTCCATTTGGTACGGAATCCATAACCTGCAGGCAGGCAGCATCGCTGGTTGAAATGAGAGCGACACATGAACCACGCAGCGTGTCCTATTTCACGGATGTAAACACAGAGAGAGGCCTCAGAGCGGCTCCGCAGCACCAGGCTGCTCTGCTCCACCAGGACCCACACTCCCCTGGCGCCTGGTGTCCACTCCCCCCCCAGCATGAAGACCAAGCTGGGTCTAGAAATACTCATTGTTCTTAGCTTCCTGTCTACAGCTGCTAGCCAAGGTCCATCTCTGTGACTGGAAAGACCTCCCCAGGGCACAGGTGCTGACAACACTGTCCTGCAGGGGTGTGGGGTGTTTCTCAGGCTTCCCACGGGGCAGACTGCAAGTGGGCCCACGTGGTCAGAGCCACTCAGACTGAGCACAAGGGCTCTGCCACTCCTCAAGTGTGGTGTGGTGTGGTGTGGTGTGGTGTGGTGTGGTGTGGTGTGGTGTGGTGTGGTGTGGTGTGGTGTGGTGTGGTGTGGTGTGATGTGGTGTCCACAGGGAAGTTTCCCGGTGTGGCCCATTTTAACTGTAACATATCCTTGATCTGAGGAAAAGAGAGTGAGATTTTTAGATGCAGCACAGCATCCCAGGACTCAACAGGATACACACACCGTTAGAGCTCCTGAAGTCAGACCCAGCTGGGGCCAGTGCCCCTTGGATGGTCACCCATCTCCAGAGGCCACAGCCACAGTTCAGTAGAAGAGAGGGCAACCCCAGATAAAAAGCAGGTAGGTGTTTCTCAGGTCACAACTCCCAGCTGGCCAGAGTCACCACCCCTTGCCCTTCAGAATCACCTCTCCAGATACCACAAAGACCCCACAACAGGGTGTGCGGTTGGCCTTGAATGTCCTAAGTGAGTGTGATGCCACCCGGGCAGACTGATGACCGTGCCTGTAAGGAGAGACATGGCTCAGGGGGTGAGGGCAAATCTGGATAGTGCAAGTTCAGTTTCCGGGGTGGGACCCACATGGGAAAAGGAGAAACTGACTCATTAAGGTTGTCCCCTGACCTCCACATGTGACTCTGACAGTTCTGAACTGCTCTCTGGGGGAAAAGCAGTGCCCTTTAGAGTGGTGGTTCTCAAGCTTAAAATTATTTTTGTTGCTACTTCATAAATGTAAGTTTGCTGCTGTTGTGAATCATACTGTAAATATCTGATATGCCGGATATCTAATATGTGACCCACAGGTTGCGACCCACTGTCCAGTGGTAGCTGCATCTGGGTTCTCATCCCAGCTCAGCCTCTGGTTAGGAAGGCAAACTTTAAGGAGCTTCTCTCTGCTTCAGCTGCCCACCCTGAGTCACAAAATGCCTATACCATGGGTTCTTCTGAGGATTAAGTCTATCTGAACCATGTGTGACAAGACACCCATAGAAAACAGTTTAAGAGAGGAGAGGTTTGTCTGGGCTCACAGGGTCAGAGGGCTCAAGCTTTAGTCCCCTGGGCCCATTGCTTAACTGGCTGAACATTGCCTCCCATAGCTGGGAGACAGAGATAGAGCCCCCACAGACCCACTCCCTTCAAGCGGAGACGCCCCTCTACGTTTCTGTTACTTTCTGTAGCCTATCAGAACAAAGCCATCCGAGGAATAATCCTGATGTGAGGTCTGAGCCCTCATAATCCAGTCACTTCCCACAGTCACGTCTGAACGCTGCTGCGCTGGGACGGAGCCTTAGGCACACAGCCTTGGGGAAACTCAGTTCCAAACCAAACAAATCCATCAGCTCGGCAGTAGTGAGTATCCAGTCAACGCCAGCTAACATCACAGTGTGAGATGAGCCATTGAAACACCCCAAACCCATCTGTGGACCGCTTGTCTTGTTCTGACCTCCTGGCCACGTTCTGTGGGGTACGTGGGACCCTTGGCTTCTATCCTGCAGGACTCATGACTGAGGCTTGACATTCCCTGCTGGGTTCTGCTGCAGATTCATCCCTCCAATGTGTGCGATCTTTGACAGCTCACGAGATACGACGACAACGACGTATGGATACAATGCTGAGTGATTGGACAGAGACCACCACCACGAGGGAGGCTGCCCTCTTCATGTCCCAGACACATTTTTCTCTTCCCACCCCAACCTCATTTACCCACATTCCCTGAGTCTCCTGGGCTACCTTGGGGGTGGGGGCTAACCAGCAAGCCATGACATCTTTCACAGGCTTGGCTTGACACTACACAGCATAAGGTCCTGCTTAGCACCAGGCTGACTCCCCATGGCCCTGGAGGAACCTAAGGAGGCAGTTTTCACAATGACCCTGAGAGCCGAGTCCCTAGACAGGGTCCCTGGTGCCTGTTCTGAGCATTCAGGGTAGCGCCCCTCCTTGTGCTGAACAGTAAGCACAAACGCCTGTAGTTTGTGGCAACAGGTGACGAAATGCAGGGGCCAGAGGGGACAAGAGGACTGAGGAGAACAGCCGCTTTGCAATATTTTTGCTCCCAGAGAGGGGGGGCTCCCTGCAGTGGCCAGAGCAGGAGCAGGACCGGCCGCTGTCACTGAGAGGCAGGAGCTGCTAGGTAGAAGGAGCCCACTACTGCAGCACCTAGTGTCTAGGGTGATGGGACAGGTGTAGCAGACTTCAGCATGAGAGACAGTGGTGCCAAGAGCAGCTCTGCTCGAAGCCGAAATGCAGGCAATCGAAATCCAGGCGGGACTGGTCTCAAGGCAGACCTAGCACACAGAAAGCCTGCAGACTGACACACACTCAGGAACTAGAGAGTGGAAGTGGGGTTCAGTCCACAGTGCCTGTTGCCCAGTCCTCTGGGTATGCTGCAGGCAGTAGGCTGAGTGGATCTCAGAGAGTCTGGAAGGCTCCTAATCCAGCTTTTCTGACAGGAAAGCCAGAGCAGCTCATCTATGACACAAGTGGGGGGAACCCTGAGTGACACGTCTGAAGTACAGAGGTGGGGTGGGGACTATGGAACATCTGTATACAGATGTGGGGGGAGCTGCTGCCCCAGGGAAGCTGGAAACCAGCTGAGTCAAAATAGGGCCAAGGCTCCAGGATGGCCAGTCTACTGGATGGCCAGTCGGCAGGAGTGAGTCTTCCCTTTCTTTCCAGACATCACCCTTGGATTTTGAGGTGGCTCAGGAACTTCTTTCTGTGGCTTCCCCTACCCTTCATGGGTTCATTGTACAGGGCAGGTCCTCAGCTTGACTGTGAGAGAGAACCCACACCAATATCCACTCAGGGCACGTGGTGGCCACAGACAGGAAGGAACCGTTCTGCCCTGTGGTGAGCTCCTCAGATGAGAGGTGACCCATCTGCCTCTGTCATAGGCTGTGCATGCCCACGGCATTATCTTCCGGCATCTCAATGGCCAGACCATTGACCCTCCCCCAGATCCTGATAGCAAGTCAACCTGGAAACATCCTTTCAAATTCATAAAAGTCATGCCGAGTCCAAAACAAGGCTGGGTTAAAAGATGCAAGATGGCGGTTTATCTCCTAAAGGGAGCAAGCACCCGGGGGAGGAGGGAGCAAAGCCCTTTGGAGAGTCCCTGAGCCACAGCCTGTGACCTGCTGAGGCTCCTGTCCTCGGCACAGAAGCGAATGGACAGGACAATCTGCTGGTGGAGTTTGGAAGAGGGAGGATGACTACATGCGGGCTGCCTTGGGAGAGACACAGTTCACATGCTGAAGTCCAGCCCATAGGTCTCAGCTCTACACCCGCTACAGGGACACAGTGAGATGGCCACAGCACGTCGTCACATTGCTTCAGTAACTTCTGGAAAACACCAGCTTGTAGTCGGCAAGCCCTGCTCACAGGTGCAACAGTAGACCACGTACATTTTATCTTATTGTTTGTTTTCAATTTCATCAAATATGGCCAAACACCTACCTACACACGAAGTGCTCAGCCTAAATTCCGACTGCTCCTTCTGACAAGGCAACAGAGGCCTGGTGTGTGCGCTCTGTGTTTCTTCAAGTGTGAAACTTCCTCTCTGTTCCCACTAGTGGAAGTGACTCGCAGCAGTGCAGACAAAACGTGCCCACGATCACCCTGGGATCTCAGAAACAGTGACACAGGACAGCACAGCACAGTGCTGCACTTGGCCGCCAGGCACCTGCCCAGCAGGAGAGCGGCCTGCACTGCGTCTGGGCACCGGGAAACCTCAGACTCTCCCTGCTCTCTGTTCCTCCACTTACCAACATTCTGCTTGACGGTCAAACAATGACTTTACTCTTAGAATCACATTTAGTAGTGCCTTAACTTGGAACATATGTTTTCAAAGGCTGACGTCAAGGTCACTGGCCTTGGGTTAACCTGTCCCGGTTAACAGCTACCCAAGCCAAAAACCTGTACAGCTGGGGCCAGTGTTTACTACAAGCCAGTGGGGGTCATGACTCTGAAAGGTCACCTGTCTCTTCTCACCTCGGCATCTGTGCAGGACAAGTCTGCCCAGGCAGCACTTCAGGGGGAATTGCTGACAGAGGGTGAGGCCATGCATGGTTTTCTTTGATAATAGCAGGTAGATGTTGGGGGTCGGGAAGGAAGAGGCAGAGCCCCCAAACCTCAGCTCAACATCACAACATCACAACAAAAAAATCCCTAGGATGGAAACAGTGGGCAGTAGACACTGGCCACCCAGGGCACCTTGAGCTGCCCTTGATGGCATTCCTAGCCCCTCCCGTGCCCTCTGTCCAGGACCCTAGATGTTCCACTGTACACAGGAAGCAGGCCGTGTGAGTGGGGTCCTATAGCACAGGCTCCTTGGGAGCACAGAGGTTCCTCAGAGGAGGAGAGCCCCAAGCTCTCTCCCTCTCGGCTGAGTCACAGTCCGGACCGTATTCCATATGCAGATGCTCTGAGATCTGACCAGTCCATCACCAAGGGACATCTGGTTTCTTTACAGGTTTTAGTTTTACAGAGAAAGCTAATTATGAGCACATATTATAAGCACCTGCATTTGGGTGATCGAGCGTGCTCATCCACCTCTTGAAGTGAGCCCCTCTCCCCACTGTGGCCTTCACCAGCTCTGGGAAATCTGCATGTTTTCTCTTCAGAGTTGCCATGGATGTTTGAGTCAGCGCACGGGCGAGCCTGTCTCGCCAAGCTCTCCGGCATTTGGATGGCCACTGCCTTCAGTGTTAACTGCTGTGCTGGACGAGGACTGTCGACCTGTACAGCTGCCGTGCGACGGGGCGGTCTGCTCCTGTGGTTGAGTTTGAGGCTGTCCAGTTCCTCCCTAGATGTGTGGTTTGTGCGTCTTTCCTCCCCGTCTGTAGCTTGTCTGCTTAACACGGCTGTCCACGGCGCACAAAATTCGAGATTTGATAAGGTCAGATGTGTGAAGTGTTTCTTTAATGGGCACCTTTGTCATTAAATGGTGTTATTAATGTCAGTTCTGGGTTGTAAATGCTGCTTACTGGTTTTCCTAAAGGTTTTATGGTTTAGCATCTCCTCTTCAAGGATGCACTCCATTTAATAAAAACGTAGGTTCTTGCCTGGCCGCTTCCAGATGTCCAGATTCTCTGATGCCGACTGTGATCTGGTTCACTCGGGCCAAAGGCCAGGGATCTCTACTGAGATTCCAAGTCCCTCGTTTAATCCTGTGGGGTCCTCTGCAGACCCCCTCTGCCTTGGCCATGCAGCAAAATAAGAATCCAGACCAAGTCCTTTGCTCGACTCTTCCTAAGTCTGATTTAGGGGTCCCAGACCCCTGGGTTTTTCCTCAGATGTGTGGTTTTGTAGGTAACCGAGCCAGGCACCCTTCTCTGCTCCTGGGATGATGCTCCTTCCCTCGGTGTCCCTCCCCGTTGTCCTTCTGCCTCAAGCTAGTGTGTGTGAGGATGTGGCTCAGCAAGGCGCCCACTTAGTGCTGACCTCAGGCTGCCTGTCCTCTAGAACGCCTGTTCTTCAGTTTGTGACCTTTTATCACAGTCTCACAAGCAGACTAGGCTAGTTCCAAATCCTGAGGATGAGAGATGAAAAAAAAAAAAAACCCAGAACTCGTCATGGCTCCTTGGACATGAGGTCTTGACGTGCCTTCTGTTCCCCATCTCAGAGCACTGCATGAAAGACCGAGGAACAAGCAGGTCTCCCCAGCATTTGGGAAGCCACACTTAAAGCCTCCTCTGTAGCTTTTCTTAGTGAACTGTCAATACACCCAGCTTCCAGGTCCCTGGAGAGCTCATTCAAAAGAATCCCCAAGATAGCAGTTCATTGTCTTGCTGGTTCTTCTGCTTCAGAGGAAGCTGTGACCTCCAGGTAACCCCAGGTTCTTTTTCCTCTCAGAGGAGTCTTGAGAGACTGGAGATCAGGCACAGATCTCTCTCTGCCCGCCTCTGGGACCTCAGCACGAAACAGGACCTGATGTAGCAGAGTCTGTTGGCAGGACATGTCCATGGTGTTTATTCCCAGAGATAAAGCACGTCTATCAGCACAGGACTTGGAACAAGCTAAGCAGAGAGCTGACTACCAAGGCTATGCTGTAATTATGCCCTGTGGGTCAGGCCTAGCTCGCTCTGGGCTGGAGTCCTGAAGGGAAGAAGCAGACTCTTACACACGCATACTGGAGGGCCGTGGATTTAGTGAGAGCAAAATGGCACCCACATAGATTCCAACCATTCACAATGAGATGTGGGTAGGGAAAGGGGGCAATGAGCTTTCAGCACAGCCATCAAAAACTCTAAAACTTCAACAAGGAAAATGCACAAAGATCAGGGTCCAGAGCAGAACAGCAGTCTGTTCTCTCAGGAAGGAAGGGCAGACACAGGGCCACTCTTGATGGGAGGCCCACTTAAGGTATCCCTGGCCCATCAATAAACACCTCCAAATGCTGGCTGAGAACAATGCTGGCTGCCTCCATATTCCTAGTTGCTCCAATCCCGGCGGACCACGCCTGCCCATGCCAATTTAGCCTTCCTCCAGCCTCCTTGTCTGGGAGAGGCAGGACAAATAAAAAGTGAGCAGTCTTCTTCTGACCCCTGGATTGTAGCCATGAACCACGCCGGCCCCCCAGCCTTCTCTTCCCCGTCCCTAAGCAGCCCTACACAGCCCTATAGCCCTCAGCAGACAGTCTGACCTCTTCACTGAAGCACAGTACCGTACCACCTCCTACACACCGGTGAGGGAACCTTCCAGAAGGTCCATGCTGGCTCACTGGACAACAGGCTTTGTTGGGGCCATGTCATTTCCTTCCCAGGGGAAGAAACTAGAAACACAGGTAGGTGGAGCCTGGGCACTGAGCAGTGAGCACCTCAGTGCCCCCACAACTGTAAGCCTCTGCACTTGGCAGGTGGCCCCTCCAGTCCTGGCTCTGTGGGCTGAGGGCTGAGTGTACAGCAATCAGCTCCATGGGTGGTGTGCAAGCATACTCAGACAGAGTGCAAAGACATGGGTCATCTTTCACTTTTCTCCACAGAATCCCATCTGGGAAGCCTGGGCTTGGCGCCCATACGTGGATGACTGCATCTTCAGAGATGTGCACAGACATTCATAGGGAGGTTCCCAAAAGCAGCCTAGCCTGATGTGGAAGCAGTGGCTAGCTGTGGTTACTCTGCCCCCTAGTGAGCACTTTGGGTTAAAGCAGCTTTAGAGTGGAGGGTACCTGATAGAACCCAGGATGACCACACCCCATCTCTCCCCCACACCCAGCTCCCCTGGTGGGCAGCAGTGACGGGGGTAGGGGAATGGGGGGAAGTGGTGTGTGTGTGTGTGTGTGTGTGTGTGTGTGTGTGTGTGTGTGTGTGTCTGTCTGTCTGTCTGTCTGTCTGTCTGTCTGTCTGTGGTGAGGGAGGTGCGCTGAGCTAACTTGCTTATAGAGCTAGCTGTGCAGTCCTTGTTGTTCCTGTATCTTCCCTCCGCTGAGAGGCACAGCCAAGAACATCTGCATTCCTATTGGTTCGTCCTGTGCCTGAGGGCTGGCTGTCTCTGCTAGGTCGTGCCACCTGCTGCTCCTATCCAACTGCTGTCTGTCTGTGAAGAGTTTGGGAGTGGATCGAGCTGCACTGCTGATTTCCCGACAACACAGATAGGACTTGCTCCAAAGAACAATTTCTGAACAGGTCCACTTCCCCTGTGTCCTTTCTTGTCCACTACCTCTGGGGGAGGGGGGGCTAGAAGGGAGGTTAAAGCGTTTAAGAACCACCATTAAAAGTGGGTTTTGAGGGGGCTGGAGAGATGGCTCAGAGGTTAAGAGCACTGACTGCTCTTCCAGAGGTCCTGAGTTCAATTCCCAGCAACCACATGGTGGCTTACAACCATCTGTAATGAGATCCGATGCCCTCTTCTGGTGTGTCTGAGGACAGCGACAGTGCACTCACATTTAATAAATAAATCTTTTTTTTTTTAAAGTGGGTTTTGAAAAAGTTACAGGGGTGTATTTGGCTTTATCCCAGGTCGCACTGTCCATCATTGGGGGGAAGTCACGGCAGGTGCCTGAAGCAGTTAGTCATATCCACTGTCAAAGCGGAGAGAAATAAAGACAAAAGCATACCGCTCCAGCCACTTGCTTCTCTGCCATGAGAACAATTCGGGGCCCAGACGCAGGGAATGGGGCTGCCCACTGTTGGATTTGGTCTTCTTCATCATTTGGCATCAAGACAAAATCCTATAGGCATGCCCACAGTAAATCTGATCTAGACAATCCCTCATTGAGACGCTCTTCCCCCTGAGTCTAGATTGGGTTTTATTTAGAAGGAAAGGGACACTGCCACCTATCGGCTGTAAGGAGAACCACATCTGGTTGGACACAGGACTTCTCTGGCTTTGTCCCTGGCTCTGTAGACAAATAGGTCAGGTTTATCTATTACTCTCTGGTCCCCAAGCTCCGCTCTGGGCTGTATATCTGTATATCTCCTCACCAAAGCTTCACCGATCAGGACAGGGCCAGACCTCTCAGTGGGAGATGCCTCAGAAAGCTCCCAGGAAGGAAACTGGGTCATGGAGGATGAGCCCGCCGCCCGCTGCCCGTCTTGCGTGGAGAGCTCTGACAGCGAATTTAGTCCTGAGCACAGCTTTCTACATCACCAGTGACATCTCAGTGACACACCCAGGCCTCAGGTTCATTGCAGCTCCTTACCCAGGCTCCTTAGCAGGTGCCCTGGTCCTCACAGCCATAGGGTTGCTGCTATCCCTCCACCATCACGCCTGTCTCTAAGGAGGGAGGCCCCAAAGCCTCTCCATGCAGAGGTTCCTTCTCAAAGAACCTCATTTCAGGGAGTTCTGCACACAGAGCTGCCCACAGCCAGCTGAGCACAGGTGAGCTCCACGCAGGGCACTGGCAGGTGTGCAGGCCTGAGTAGACGAGGAAAGGGAGGATATGGTGGAGGGTGTGGGTAGGAGCAGTGGGGGTGGGCAGGAGCAGTAGGGGTGGGCAGGAGCAGTGGGGGTGGGTAAGAGCAGTGGGAGGGTGGAGGGGTAGGAGCAGTGGGGGGTGGGTAAGAACAGTGGGGGTGGGTAGGAGCAGTAGATGGGCTATCTGTTGTGGGCACACCTCCCTTCTGATACACAGATGGTGACATGTGCCTCAGATGACATTTCTTGGCACACCATATCAGAGTCCTCCTTGGGACTGGCCAGTGACTTTCCCCCACCTAGAGAGAAACTGGATGGCACCTGCTCTCTGGATTCATAAGATAGGAAATGAAGTTCAGACAGGTAGGACTCCACTATGACCGAATGATTCTGAGGTGACACACTAAGGAGGAGCTGGCACTGTCCAGGGCACAGGCTGTGGGATTCCTAACCCACAGACCAGACCCCAGCTCACCTGCATCTCGAAGAGCACAGAGCAGAAACAGCTCCTGCGTGGCCGAGAGGGCCTGGACCAGATCACACACTCTTACACCACCCTGTAGCTATGGCTACAAAGGTCAGTCTCTGCTTGTTATTAACTCTTTCTGTGAGTCACCTATGTAGCCCAGGCTGGCCTCGGACTCATGGTGGTCCTCCTGCATCAGCCTCTCTGAATGCTGGTATGATAGGGGAGCAAAACACTTACACCACCGGGCAGCTGCAGGTGGACATCATCTGCACGCCCTGTACGTCGTAGGCAGTCCTGGGTCACCCTGTTATGGATGGATGTCCAGGAGGGGGGTGGGCTGAGGACTTACAATCCCCAAAGCAAGGTCCGTCTCTTAGGTGTTTGCTACCTGAGCTGGGGTTGCTTGACAGTTCCACAACAGAGCATGCCCACAGGAGGGCAAGTGCCCTATGTCCACAATCTCGTCTGACATCTGCCCGCCTGCATCACTGGTACAGGGGGTAGGGGGTGGTACACAATGCAATCCTGTAACTGCCTTGACGTTCACAACAACACACGGAACTATATATAAGTCTTGCTGCAAAGCTTCTTCAGACGTGTGTGCACACTTAAGAGAAGGCTTGTACTGAGTGGTTGGCACATAGTTTCAAGTTTGAAGTCAAAGTCATCAGTTGTGATGCAGCCCTGAGACCCACGGGGAGCTGACCTACATAGCCAACGGGCAGCAAATGGAATGAGGCAGACAGGTCTCCCTCGGCCTGAGCTGACCCTGGGCATGGCCACCCGGAAGGCCATCTGGTTCACCTGGTGGAAGTCCAGCAGAATTCCACATTCAGCTTAGCTCAGATACAGAGTTTTCCGCATGCCCAGAATTGGAGACAGTGCCGCAGAAGAGTTCTCCTATACCCAACAGATACAGGAGGAAGAGAGAACGACTCAAGTGTTTACTAGTGCCAACACAAACCAGTTTCCCATTAGGACAGGAGGAAACACATCGAGGTTTACTTAGTGCCAAGCTTTTCCTAAAGACCTAACTGTTTCATGATGGAAAACATCAAGTGGTGTCTTCCTGGCTAGAGGAAACCACGCCCTCGGAACTCTGGCTGCATGGTTGACGCAGGGAAGAGGGCATCACCTGAACCATGCCCAGCAGGAGCCTTCCCGTGATGCCCTCACATCTGTCCCACTGCTGTGCGTGAAGGGGTAGCTTCCACTGAGCACAGTCTTAAGGGGTGGCTCTTCAGAGGTATGTGGTGGGTTATCCTGGGTGTGGCAGGTCCCCCCAACCCCTGAGAGAGTGACTTCCTCCTCTGCATACTGCAACCTCCAGACCCGTGTAACTTCGTGACTCGCAGTGACAAAGTCAGGAGCAGGCCCTGCTGGATGAATGCAGCTACTTCAGTCTACAGAGGGCACTTGCTGTGTCCCCAACAGGACTGGCTTAGTCTGTCACCGATGTCAGTCACTGATGTCGGTGTGCACTCACGGGTGGTTATCTGTGCTCTGTACTAACATTCTCCCAACCCACTCTGCATGCATTGCTCCAGCTGGCTCACTCCGCTCTTTCTAGGTGCCTATCCCACCCGACCTGCCCCATCATTGTGGGTTTGGGATATTTTTAAATACTTCCGGACTCTCTGGCACCACCAGATGCTGTGTCATTGTCTGTGTTTCCTGGATTCGATCATTTCTCTGAGGACCCTGGATCCTTCTATTGGAGAGACTGTCAGAAAACAAGAGGGGGTTGCCAGGTGGGCTCCTGGCACTGGGGTAATGTCTCCAGGCCCAGCCAGCTGTCAGGGAAGCTATATATATATATAGTACAGGCAGATGCTGAAGGTGGCCATCTGCATGTACGCTGAGCTAATGATGACTCCACATCTCCCCTGTTATCATATTCCCCCACCCCGCTTTCCTGTTGCCTCCTCCATTGGTGAGAAAGAGGCACCGTCCCTGGTACTTGTCACTTAGAAGATCATAGTGTGATGTGTGACGTGTGACAGGGTCAGCAGGCAAACCTGTGCTCTCAAGGGACAGAGCTCACCCAGTCTAAGCTCCTTCTCTCCCTTTCTCTGCCTCCCCTTGGCCCAGTTTCCAGGTCCTGTCTCTCAGGGCAGCCCTTGGTACCTTCACAGCATAGCTGAGGACTCCTTGGACCTCCCATGATGCTTTGGTTACAATTCATAACAGGAGATTCTATGGATTTTGGTATACACACACCGCTGTCCTACCATTACAGTAGCAAGATTCTGTAAGTTGGACATTGTGCTGGACTTTGCAGACTGAGCAAGGCTTGTGAGTTCAAGGCCAGCCTGAGACCCATCTCAAAAAATTACCCAAGACCAAATCCTCTGTGGTCATTCCCACCTTCCCAGTCCACTGGCATTCCTGTCGTCTCCACGGCCTACCTTCTCCACACTGCCCCACGCTGCGCCCTGCCCCAGCAGTTTGTTTAGGGTAACACCACACCCCCTTCCTTTCCCTAGATGACTACACTCATTGTCTGAGTGGTTAGTTGGTGAATCCGCTGACGACTTCGTAGGGGAGCACACTGTAACCTTCCCATTTTCAAGGCTTGGGAATGACACTGCCTATATGTCCACAGGCAGGTTCCCGTGGCTGAACTCTCACCCCCCTGGGTAGATGGCAAGGAGACTGCTGAGCAGTGCAGGCTGAGTGTGGTTTTGAATGAAACCACCCACTGTCTTCACACGGACAGACTGGGGCTCCATGTTCTCTAAGCTGCGCTCTTAGAGATATCCAGGTCTGTCGCAGCCAGATGCTCAGTTTCCAGGGTTAGTGGCAGTAAGTTGGGCGGTCATTCCTGTGTCTCTCAGGAGCTGATTCTGGTTATTTTTTCCAGCACTGGGTTTTTTAGTCAGTTTTGTCCCAGTTTTGTTCAAGACAACTATCAGAACGAATGTTGCCTGAGGTGGGGGACGTGTCTACAGACTGAAGAAAGCCAAGCAGGTACCACTGCCCGGAGACTGTGGATGCCAGGTTGGCCCTCCAGGCCACAGTACCAGTGTCCTTTTCACTGACACAGAGGAGGAGAAATGCCAGCCAGTGTCCAGCAAGGCGTCAGGTGACTGCACACTCTGTCTGCTGGTTCTGTTGCCTGCTGTGCAGTGCATGGAGACCACCACACACTTCGAAGCTTTCACAAGGAAGCGGAAAGATCACCTGGAAATGAGCTGCACATTTCCTGTCCTCTTCCTCCCACAGAGTGGTTTGCAAATGGTTTACATGGAGAGAATCCTCACACCCCTGAGGTGTTTCCAGGTCTCTGAGTGGTGGAGTGACAAAAGAGCAGGTGCTGTCAGCTCCCTGCAGCCATGATGAGAAGACTGTGCTGTGAGGGTTCAGGGATTCACAGTACAAACATGCTCCAAGGAAGGAGCTGGTCACAACTCTCTGTAATGAGATCCGATGCCCGTTTCTGGTGTGTCTGAAGACAGCTACAGTGCACTCATATATAATAAATAAATAAATCTTTAAAAAAAATAAGAGTCTGTCCTTATTCTCCTGCAGGAAACCCACAGTAGCACAGTCTGGCCAAGCCCTCTGGGATCACATGCTGAGGTGACTCAGGTAAGACCACATCTCCAGGGGTTAATACTGCTAAAGACAAGAGCTGGCCTCCTGGCTCCATGTCTTCATGAACCAGCCCCACGTCTAAGAGCCGCCAGCTTAGAGGATGTGACCCTTATTCAGCAATGTGGTGGGGAAAGCTGTTTGGTGGAAGAGTTACTGAACAGATACACATTGGTGTTTCCATCACTGGCTAGTACTGAGTGTCTGATGGGTGAGGCTTTTAAAAAACATTTTGAAGATTCTGTGAGGATGCCATACATTACATTTTAGTCAAATTCAGTTCCCAGTCCTTCCCTAATCCCTCCCACACCCTCCCCCATCTGCACACCCTCCCCATCTGCACACCCTCCCCAGCTGCACACCCTCCCCCAGCTGCACACCCTCCCCAGCTGCACACCCTCCCCCAGCTGCACACCCTCCCCCAGCTGCACACCCTCCCCCAGCTGCACACCCTCCCCCCAGCTGCACACCCTCCCCCTAGCTGCATACCCTCCCCCAGCTGCACACCCTCCCCCAGCTGTACACCCTCCCTCCAACTTTGTCTCCTTTTTCTTTTTCTGAATGTTACACTGAATCCAATCTGCGCTGGCCATGTATCCTGTGTGCCTTTCACGAGGGTGTGAATAACCAACCACGGGCCACATCTTTAAAGAAAATTGACTTTGTTGGGGCTGGAGAGATGGCTCAGCAGTTAAGAACACTGGCTGCTCTTTCAGAGGTCTGAGTTTGATTTCTGGAACCCACATGGCATCTCTCGACCACCTATAACTCAAGTTCTAGGAGGTCTGACACTCTTTTGGCCTCCATGGCCACCGTACACGAAAGTGTACACACATATGTGCAGATGAAACACCCACAATGTAAACCAGAATGCAAAGACCAGAGAACTAACTGACGTCCTTGGAAGTCGTCAGTTGCCCATGGCTCCTCAGTGAGGTTGGGGCTCCCTGGCCCTCTCCCTACGTTGACCAGCTCGATCGTGTGGAGGCAGACACAGATGCTGTGAGATCACGGGGTAGCGGTCCTGTTATGTCCAGAAGATGCTGTGTTGCCCTGATCCTCCCAAACTGTGGCTCTGACAGTCTCTCCATCCTCTCCTCCATGACGCTCCCTGAGGCTCGGGGAGGGTGAGATGCAGCCGTCTCAGTTGCAGCTGAGCTCTCCTCGGAGTCTCTGCCCTATGAGCATGGGGAGTTTCCACAGCACACTGCATGCAGAAGCTTTGCTGCTGGGACCTGAGAGCTACAGTGGCAGAGACGGGAACTTACTTACGGGCAGGTTGATACCGCTGTTCGGCAGAACGGGCTTGTTTCTTTAACTCGAGGGCTGAGTGGAACCACCTGTGCTTCTCGGTCTACAGCACGCAAACTAGAGTCTTGTGGTAGAGGCTCAAACAGAAGAACTGAAGTGCTCACATTCCAGCAGACTTGTGGGACGACATTGTCATCTCTGAAGTTTACACTTCATAGCTTGTAGAGTCTCTCTAAGTTTATATACGGTTTCACGTTAGGCTGCATTCACAGCTCTCCATGGTCCTGTGGCTTCTCTGCCAGACTCAATGCCCAAGACGGGATCTTGGCCATCACCTGGCTTTTCACTTCCAACTTAGAGACTGTGCACAAGGGACAGAGCCACAGTGTGTACTGCTCTTAATCAGGTCTTACGGTAAAAAGATTCAGAGGTCCCCCCTTTGCTGACTACAGACACAGAGTTACCACCCAGAAGGCAAGGCTGCCTCCCACACTCTGCTTACATCCAAAGATTACCCCCCACTCCCAACAAATGCAGGGAAGGAGCACACTAGGGACGCCCACCCAGACACAAGCCACCACAAACACTGGCACTGTTGGAGGCCTGGAGCACCTTAGTGTCTGCTTTCTGTAGTAGTAAAGAAGGAAAAAGAACCACAAAGTACGGGGCTGGGGATTTAGCTCAGTGGTAGAGCGCTTGCCTAGCAAGCGCGAGGCCCTGGGTTCGGTCCCCAGCTCCGGAAAAAAAAAAAAAAAAAAAAAAAAAAGAACCACGAAATATGCATGGCTCATGTGTTCAGAGTGGAATCACATAGAGAATCAGACTGGCTATTGGGCCCTTCAAAATGTGGGGGGAATTTAATATTGCACCTCAAATACATTTCATGGTCCGCTTGATTTATAAATAAAAAGTTGCATCTCAGAGTTCCAGATGGTGCCGAGAAGATGGAAGACTGTTGCCAAGAGCTGACGGAAAAGCATCTTTGTAGGGACAGAAGTGACTTCAGCTGAACAGGCACGGACACAGCTGAGAGCCACAGTCGCGTGGCTTGAACGCTTCCCAGAACAGGCATTTCTAAGTATTTTTAAAAGGAAATACTAACTTCTAACATTTTTACAAGAAAGTTGCATTTAATTTTCCTAGAAATGGTAAAAATCCTAACCAGCTACCTCCCTGTGATTAACTGGGAAGACGCATAAAGGCTAACTGGTCTGCTGTGCGAATTTCTGTACTTTACATGAATGGAATTAAATGAAGGTGTCTCTGGGGAGATGGGCAAACCAAAGGCTCTAACGGAAGATCTTGAGTCCACACAAGAGCCCCAGTGTAGACGTCCAGGTGCCTTCTTCTGTGAGTCAAGCGCTTCCTGTAGACTGGGGAAGGGGCAGGGGAAGGCACAGGCAGGGAGCAAGTGGGGGAGGGATCATCAGACTGGGAGGGTGAAGGTGGAGAGGGGTGGGTGGGGTAAGGACTCAGGCAGACCGCACAGGCTGGGAACACTGGTATGAGGGACCCGTTGAGTGTGGGTCCCTCCCTGGTGGGTGGTACCCATCACTAAAGTCTGAGCTGGCCTCAGTCATGTCTGTTACAAGACGATCTTATCCTGCCTCACCCCCACCCCCGTTGTTGACTATGGAAGCATCTAGAAGGCATGGGGCTCTTCACATTTGTACCCGAAATCCACCCAGAGGCAGTGAGAAGAGGTCCGGCTTTGCCTCTGCATGACAGGTCCAGCTCAGCAAGGATGCCACCCAGACAGGGCTTTCCATCCTGCCTTACCCAGAGTGTGGTCCTTGTGGTGTTTAAATCTGAAGGGTGCATGTGGCTGGATCATGGGGTTTCCACTTTATCAGTGGACTGACTGGGTGGAGAAAGCCGTCCAAGGCATTACTGAGCTGTAGTAGGAAATAGGAGGTAGAGCCCGGTGGGAAGCCCAGGTCAGCCAGGGTGCACACCTTGCAAAGAGAAACCTTGATCCCGGCCCCTTCCTGTTTCTGATTGTTTTGGTACTAAGCCCTCTCCTCCTCCATGTTCCATCCAGTACAGCAATGGGGCCAAGTGACCATGGAAATCTCTGACACCGTGAACTGCTTTGGCACAGCTTTATGTGTATTCAGCCCTTCCTCCAAAGGTGCCCCTGGCAGGTTTCAGACAAATCGTCTCATGAATACTTTTCTGCATGACAATGGATTCCTAATGAAACACTTCTCCACTGTGGGTGGCCCCAGCAGGCACAGCCTGGGTGAGATCTCTCAGAAACGGGCATCAGGGGCAAATTCTATGGCCCCTGTGCCTGTGACTTTTAGTCTGATTCTCTATTTAGAGAGAATAGGTCACTCATGGGGAGGGTCTCCTGCACACATACAGCTGGGCCACCAGGTCACCTGGTCACCTTGTGTCCTGCCATTGGCCATCTTATTCATGGCAGGAGGTGTAGTAGGCAGTTACACTCTCAACAGATAAGAAGTGATGGGGACAGAAGGTGAAAGTTCCTGGACAGAGCTGTGGGTCACCACAGATGCCTCAGAGCGGCTTCAGCTGAGGACACTCCCACTGGTGTCAGCCCATAGGACACCAGGGGGACAGGATGTTGGGTAGCCAGTCCCCATGGACACGGGAGACAAAGCTCTCATGGAGCCTAGTGCTGGTGGAGCACGGGCAGCTCCGGGTGTGAACCAAACTTCCGGAAGAGAAGCCATTTGGCTGTGAACAAAAACTCCTTGGAAGAGCCTGGGTCTGCAGAGACCGACCAAGCTCTCAGAAGGACCCATCCCTGCCCTCAAGCACAAGCGCGAGATAATGAGAAAGCAGGGTTCCTTCCACTTGCCAGGTCCTGAGGTCATATTCTTTCCCAAGCATGTCTTCAGCTTGGCCGGTTGAGTTTGAGGCTAACATCCTTGGTCCTTCAAGGCGAGGACCAAGCCTCTTCTTGCTGAGCTTTTCCCATTCTGTTCTGCTTCCAGCTGCGTGTGCTCATGTGTGTTTGCATGCTCATATGTACATGTACACGTGTGTGCACACATGTGTGTGCTTGTGTGCATGCTCTGTTGTGCATACTCGTATGTGCGTATGCCTGTGTGTACGTACACGCAAGCAGGGCGCACACGCGTGTACTCAACACTTGTTTGCCCATGCCTGTGTGTGAGTGTACATGGGACCGTGCTTCTTTGTCTCTGCCATGTGTGTGTAACCTGTGCCCTTGCTTGTGTCCACACTCGCACAGGCATTAGTATTTCTGTGCATGTGCCTGTGCTTATGTGTGATATGAGTGTGTCATGTTGGTTTTAATTGTCAACTTGAGACAATCTAGCATACAGTGGGAGGGGAGGGACTCTCAGGAAGGGAGTGCTGGGTCAGGTCTGGGGATTGCCTTCACTGCATTAGTTGTATGGGGAACTCGCCCATTGTGGTACTATTTCCTGGATTTGGGTCCTGTCCTGGAGAATGCAAACTGAGCACTGAGACATGCGCACTCCGTTCACTCTCTCAGCTACCAGCCGATTCAAGTTCCTGCTGCCTGTCACTTTCCTGCTGTGACTGTGACTGGGAATCATAAGCTAGAATCGACCTTTCTCCCCTAAGTTGCTTTTGTCAGAATATTTTATCACGGCAACAGAAATAAAGTTAGGAGAGCATGCACGCCCTGCTTGCGTGTCCAGGTCACGTGTGCATGTGTGTGTTCATGTGTATGCTCCTGCTTTATATTCCACACTGTGTGTTCGTGGGTGTGCATGCCTATGTGTACTTCCCTGCATGCCGGTGCTACATGTGCACACGCTCATGCTCGTGTGTCTGTGCTTTGCCTCTTACTATGCACGCGTGTGCTAATAGGTGTGCTCAGATGCACATGTGCTTGCCTGTGTGTTCACACTGTGTCCACGTGCCCTTCTCATCTGTATCAGGGTATAAACCTGTCAAGGTCCCCAAAGGCTGCATGGGACCTGGGAGCAGGACTCACTGGTCTGTCCCCAAGCACTGAGGTCTCTATTCTGAGGATGTCCTCCTTTTGTTTGGGTATATACTTGACCAGAGACGAGGTGTGTGGGGGAGGCTCTGTGCCTAGCTCCCATGCTGGGTGCGTCCCAGGTCTCTGGTGGAAGCCTCCACAAAGAAGGCTTGGTGGGTAGGAGAGCACTCAGCCCTGATTCCAGAGCCTCACAGTTTGACCTGTATGTTGCCTACGTGGAGTTGTTGTCGGCTACATGGAGGCGTGTGTGTGTGTGTGTGTGTGTGTGTGTGTGTGTGTGTGTATTTGTGTGTGTATGTGTGTATTTGTGTGTGTGTGTGCGCATTTGTATGTGTGTGTATGTGTGTATTTGTGTATATATTTGTGTGTGTGTGCGCATTTGTATGTGTGTATGTGTGTATTTGTGTATATATTTGTGTGTGTGCGCATTTGTATGTGTGTGTATTTGTGTGTGTATTTGTGTGTATGTGTGTATTTGTGTGTGTATTTGTTTGTGTATGTGTGTGTATTTGTGTGTGTGTATTTGTGTGTATATGTGTGTGTATATGTGTGTGTATTTGTGTGTGTGTATTTGTGTGTGTATTTGTTTGTGTGTGTATTTGTATGTGTGTGTATTTGTGTGTGTATTTGTATGTGTGTGTATTCGTGTGTGTGTGTGTGTGTGTGTGTGTGTGTGTGTCTGTAAGGAAGATGGAGCACACCAGGCCCCACTCTAAGAGGCCATCCAAGACTCCAAGCACATTTGCATTCTGACAGTGGTGGCTTCCTGTTTCTGTTTGTTCGTCTGCTTACTTGCGTGCTTGCTTCTGAGGTGGTCTCCTGAGCTCAGGGTGACCTTGGTTTTTCTACACATCAGAGAATGACCTCGAGTGCTTCATCTTCCTGCCTCCGCCTACCAAGGAGAGGTTGCAGACACCTGGCTGCAGCCCTGCTTCTAAGTGCTGAGGAGTGAGCTGTGGAGCAGGCGCAGGGCCCTGATAGGGTGAGCAGCAACACAGAAGCCAGAAGAAAGGCCCACAAGGATGCCGAGAGGTGTGTCCCGGAGTGTCTGGCTGACTGGGTGGAAGATACAAGTAACGGAGGGCCTACCAATCAGGTGAGCTGTGCTGATGGCACCAGCAGTGGACCTTGGTGCTGGGGAAGCCTGGAGGACCCGGAAGACAAGCATGGGTGGACTTAGAGGGTGAGATGCAGAGGTCAGAGGTCAGTTGGGAGGAGCCTCCTCCGCCCATCCCAGGAGTGGCACAGCTCCATCCCGCATACAAGGAAGTGATTTTCTGCAGAAAGGCCAACTCTAACCACAGTGAAGAAGGAATACAGAAGAGTCTCAGGGTAGGGGCCCACGGGCTGGTCTTACTCCAACCTCTGCAGAGTGGGAACGGAGCCCCAGGAGAGATGGTTCCACAGCAAGAATGGTGAGGACGGCCCTGCCCGCGGCACGGACTGACCAAGGGAGGAGCTGAGCAGGGCAGGGGCCTTCACCGTCACTGCGCATAGGCAGCTGGCTCGAATGGTGGGCGTCTGACAGGCCAGATGGGTCCCTGAAAGGGCCCTCTCCATGATACTCTTCAGGCCTCCCATAGCAGTGGAGAGCGAAGTGGGGAACAGCAGTTTTGGGGACTACTTGGCAAAATATGCCATTATGGTGAAATCTTGAAGTGAAGGAGGCCAGAGGAAGGGCCCGATCACACACACTGTGGCAGGTGAACTGGAAAACAGGCTTCTCAGTGTTTACCCAGCACGGTCCGAACCCCCGCACGACCTCAGGGACAGCAGAGCATTGACAGAGTGTGGACGGCAGACTGGACACAGCCAGCCTCCTGTGCACCAGGCTCCTGCCACCGGAGGCAGAGACGGTGCTGGGGGACTCAGCCTGGAAATCAGCTTGCAAACTGACCTCTCACCCAGCTCTCAAACACAGGGATGAAAGGCACACCAGGGTCAGGGCTGCTCACTGTAGCTATCAGGTCATGAAGCCCATGCGTTCACTGCATCAACCACAAATGCTCGCTGGGCCATCTACACCCTGAACTCCTGACTCAGCCTCAACACAGACTTTCTGATGAGTGCCGAGGGAACCTATCCAGCCGTGAGTGGAAACACGCTGGAGGACATTCACTACGGCCCAGAGAGTCAGACCACCCAGACAGAAGGCAGAGTGGTGGCTTCCAGGGTCTGGGACTAGGATGGCGTCTGAGGCATGAGGGTGCTGAGACCGGGTGTGTATGAGATGGGCGCGTGCTGTATGTTTAAGATGGAAACGTAGCCCTTATTTTGTCACTACAAAAGTTAATGAATTAAAAAACATAAGTTTTGATACATAAGTTACATCACTTCAGAGGGCTTCTGGAGCAATCTGGGCAAGGTGACCAGAAAGGAGGAGGGTAAAGTGCTCAGGACCAGTGGCCCTGTCAAGAGGTCACGCCAAGCTCACTCGCTCCAGGTCCTCAATCACAGCCCCTGTCTGTCACAGAAATAGAAGAGTGTCCAGGTGCCTTTGCTCCGAGCCTGTACATAGGTCATCTGCTGGAGTCGTCACAAGGGGCCACTTCGTGGGAGTCGCTGGTCTACAGCACTCTGGGCCCTGTGGCTCTAGAGGGATGGCACATACAGAGAGAACAAAGGAGTCAGGAGTGACGTGAGACAGGGGAGACCTGTGGAATGATGCTTGGCTCTGGAGCCTGGGGTGGCTGTCACTGCCATGTGTGGTGGCAAGCTCAGAACATGTAGGTGTGACAAACCCTAACCCTGAGCGAGGCTTTCTGCCTCTCAGTCCTTGTCTCGTAGGACACACTGACACATTTTCCTCTGGGGAAGTGTAAATAACTAATTCAGAGCAGCCAGCTCAGTGTCAACCAGGGACTGACCAGCAGGCTGCTCCCAGGACAGCCTTAACCCGGCACCTGTGAGGCTGGCCCAGAAGCCTAAGGAAGGCCAGCGAGTACCAACCGGTGCCAACTGGTACAAGGACTACACAACCAATGTTCTTGAGCCCCAAGGGACTGGTCACACTCTAGCTAAAGTAAACAGTACTAAGGGGGTTTCCATCAAACAGCCCCTCAAGGACTTCTTGGGGAGACCCCGATTCTGCACATCCCTTGATGGCAGCCTCTCTCTGATCAGCTCTTCCCAATCTGGAGCAGACCCTGGGAGAAGCAGAAACATTGGGCTCCTGATGAAAAAGGCCCCATTACCTGGTTCCCACTGGGGTCCACCTTGGGAGTCTGGGCAGTAGCTGCTCCCTGAGGGTAGGGCAGTCCCCGGCCCAGAGACAGAAACTGAAGCACAAGCCACAGACCTCAGTAGGGCCATCAGAAGGGATACCGTCTCTGCTTCGCCAAGGCAGAAGGTGTGGCTTATAATACTGGGTCCAGAGAGCCCTGAGCCATGGTCACCAAGCAAAGCATTACTCCTTAGAAGCTAGCGTAAGCGCTAAGCCTAAACCTTAGATTGTTACCACAGATACCCTGAACAACACACCCAGAATTGCTCCTGTCTAAAGGAAATGCAGGGACAAAGGGTGGAACAGAGACTGAAGGAAAGGCCATCCAGAGACTGCCACACCTGTAGATCCATCCCATTGCAGACACCAAACCCAGACACTGTTGTGGATGCCAAGAAGTGCATGCTGACAGGAGCCTGATGGATGTCTCCCGAGAGGCTCTGCCAGAGCCTGACCAATACAGATGCGGATGCTCCCAGGCAAACATAGGACTGAGCATGGAGACCCCAATGGAGGAGTTAGGGGAAGGACTGAAGGAGCTGAAGGGGTTGCAACCCCATAGGGAGAACAACAATATCAACCAACCAGACCCCCCCCCCAGAGCTCCCAGGGACTAAATCACCAACCAAAGAGTACACATGGAGGGACACATGGGTCCAGCTGCAGATGTAGCAGAGGATGGCATTGCATGGCATCAGTGGGAGGGGAGGCCCTTGGTCCTGTGGATGCTCAATGTCTCAGCATAGAGAGTTGTTAGGGCAGTGAGGTGGGAGCGGGTGGGTGAGTGGGGGGAGCATCCTCATAGAGGGAGGGGGAGGGGATGAGATGGGGGCTGCAGAGGGAAAACTAGGAAGGCGGACAACATTTCAAATATAAACAAATAAAATAACTGAAGAGGGAGAAGAAGGAGGAGGAGGAGAAGGGGAGAGGAGGAGGAAGAAGAAGAGGAGGAGGGGAGAGAAGGAGGAGGAGGAGGGGGAGGAGGAGGAAGAAGAGGAAGAGGAGGAGACACACAGCAGCTCTGGGCAAGGATCCCAGTTGGGGGAGCCTCAGAGCAGAGAGCCACAAGAGCCACAAGCCAGGACATGGCCAGAAGGTTGAAGGATGGCAGGAAGGTATGTGAGCCTGATGTTTGGGCCGCCATTGAACCAGACAGCTAAGGAGTCCAATTCACACCCGCACATCCCCCAGTGGGATGTACACACCTGCTCAGTCTGCCTGCTTTACTTTGGGGGCCAGGGCGGGAAGACACAGGTAAAAGTGTGCAGACCGGGGCCACACTCTGTTCTTCTTTCATACTGCTGACCTGGTAGGCTGCCCAGGGCCATGGACCAACATGTTTAGTCTGAGGCAGAGACTGACCCTGGGAAAAACCTATGCCCCGGAAAGCTGGGGGTCCACACTCTACGCCTCTAATTCTCCTGGTAACAGGGAGCTGGTCTGCATGGTTAAGACATGCAACAATACTAAAAAAAAAGGGGGGGGGAAGCAAAGACAACAAATGCTTCCCCTTCTGCTGTGCTGTGCTTTATTTAAAACCCAAAGACACGCATCCCGTAATCTCTAAGCAGAGCCAACCTCTTCTTATGACACGTACAGGTTAACCCATGACGATCCTCGGCACAGCCAGGGGCTCGGCTACTCATTCTGGTGCCCAGTGGCTCAGCTCAGAACTTTAATCATCAGCTCCGATCAGAGAGCGGCCAGCACCTACCTGAGGCTGTGGCCATCGTGGCCTCTGCTTTGTCTGGAACCAGCCTGATGCCATCAGACACGTCCACCTGGTGATCAGCCTCCTCCCTCGAGGTCCCATCGTGCTGTGGCGATGAAGAATTGCTTCTAACTCGTTCCTTGCAGAAGATGAAACACCAGCAGTTGGACATGAGGCTGTGATGTCAAAGGGGAATGAGGTTAAGTTGCAGGAGATCGAAGGATTGCTTCTTTGGACAAGAACAAAGCCACTAGCTACGGTCTTTAGCATTTACTCTGAAATAGATCTAAGATGTGTTACGCTGATGTCTGAATTTCAACAGCTTGTAGCAGGCTGTCTTGCTATTCAGTTTTTTTTTTTAAACAGCTTTTGCTTATAAATACTGAAATAGGGGTTGTATAGTATAGGGGGAAAACTTAGAATTTCTCCTTGACATTTAGATTCTTGTTTCAAGGACACAAGTGTCTGTTCTCGTTCTCTCGATTTCCTTGTCCGTCTCACTTTCAAAGCCAGGCTGGTGGCTTTTTAGACTTCTCAAAACATTTTTAAATCCTCTAAGCAAAGCAAAGACTCAGGTCCAGAACAAACATTATCATGTTTTTCCTCCAGGGGAGACCTGGCAAGCACCTTGTTTGGTGAAGCTTCTGGAGAAATGATCTTGGATTTAAAGAGAAAGGGTCACTCTTTTAGGGGCACTAGGACTAGTTATACCTGCCCAGGTGACCGCTTCCCGGGCTCCCTGGGCTCCTTGGGGCACAGCACAGCAGAGGCTCACAGGGCTCCTCTCTGGCTTAGCGTATTCCTGAAAGAAGAGTGGAACTTTTCCAGGTACACTGTCTTTTGGCTCTCCACAGGAAACATATCTTCCACAGTGAGGTGCAGCTCAACTTGCCCTCAAGTTCTGAATCCCCCTGCCTCAGGCTACAGACGAAGCTTCAGCCCTTCCTTCCCCAGTTCCTTCCTGGAAGAGGCCACTGTCTGCAGGAGACTTCTTCCTGGACAGGTTGGATAATTAAGATTCCCAACTTCAAAGTTCCCTCCCAACCTCCCTCTCAGTGCAGGTCTGACCTCTTCTCAGAGAGAACCCACACCAGAATCAGAGACCTCTCTTTGCTCTGGCTCAGCTGCCTGTCCCTCCTAGGGTCTGGCTGGTGGTGGGTAAAGATTTATATGGAGATGTCTGGCCTGAGAAATGTGATCTGGGGGCCTAGGGCCTGAGAACTTCTGTTCACAGGCTGCCTGGCTAGGGATGGCCCACCGTGCAGTAAGTAGCCAGGCTCCTGGAAGTGTCCAGCCAAGGCTGTGCTCCCTCCTGCCTCCTCCCCAGCTCCCAGCAGGTTCTGGCAATGGGCAGCTAACTGACCTCTCTGCCTATCTGACAAGAAACGAGTCTCTTTGTGGTTATAGATGCTGCCCGCTGTATCCTGTCACCCTATGCAGTCTGTTTATTATGAAGTTTCTTAAGCTGTCCCTGTAAAGGTTTGGGGACAGACCTTGGGGGGGGTGGAGCTCTATGTGGCACCTCATACATAATAGCATGGTTCTGTCATGCCTGCCTCACCTTCATGTGGAGACTCTGGAAGGACAGAATTCCAAAAGCGAGTCACCCTTAACCAGAGACTTAACTTCTGGGTTCTGTACACCAAATTATGACTATAAAAAGTTGGAAGGGAAATTTCCCTGGTTCAGAAAAACATGCGTGAACACACACACACACACACACACACACACACACACACACACACCCACACGGTATCAGTGTCTCACACTTTTTTGGAGAGAGGACTGGGTGATGCTATCTGTGTTCATACTTAAGGATAACCAAAGTGTGCCGGGGAGCCTCTGCCTCACGGCTGCCCCCAACCCCCAGCCAGTGCTCCTCTTGTCACATTCTATTTCTAAGACAACTGAGAGGGTCCTGGGTGCTTTCTTCAGCAATGGTGAGGAACAGTGCAAGGCTTGGGAGTACGCTGTCCCTCTGGGTCATCCTCAGGTTCCCAGGACGGATGAGTTCCACACACCTGCTGCTCAAGCCAACCTTTCTCTGGCAGCGTTATTTCCACAACATCCCCTAGACTACATGTATAAGAACACCCCGTGGGGTAAAATGGCGTGACTTGCTCACAATCAGGCAGAAAGGGAGGCTGGGCACAGCAGAAGGGTGACCGGCAGTGGTGACTTTCCTGAGAGGCAGGAAACCAGACTTTCACAGCTGGTGTTGACCAAGGGCACAGAAGGTCAGTCCTGACAACTGCATCCACATGGACTCATTTTTACCCTCTCAGGGTTGGCAAACCCCAGGCACTAGATGGACGTCTGACAGCTTTCGGGTGTTCTGTGAGAAACCAGCCTGTGTGGCCTAGGTCTCAGGTCTCTGCATTATGGATCCCCAATAGGTATCACTCACACAAGGGTGAGGCTAAAGCCATCCACAGTTCTAAAAAGTCCCCAGGTAGTTAGAGCTTGGCTATGTACAGTGAAGATCCGAGGTACAGCCCCATCCCTGACTCACTGGCCAGTGTTTATTACACACCTGCCATTGTCTTCGTAGGAGTAACTCCTGCCTTCCTGGTGGTTGGCACCAGACAAGACTTGGTGCCATTGTGTGCAAAGGAAGCAATACCCCTGGGCAGAGGTCGCTGTGGCAGCCTGGGCCCCAGTGTCTCTTCGCTTGCTGCCCACACAGAGCGGAAACAAAGTACAGAGACTCCCCTCACATGAGTGAACCTGGTTCCAGCCCGCCACTCAGGATCATTGACACCTCCCACCCCACTCCACCTCTGTCTCCTCAGGCAGAGCCTCTGCCAGGCTGGCTTGTCCTCTGAGAGAGAAATTGTGTGCAGGGGTGTAGTCACTGTCCCTGTGTCTGCCGTCACATCCCTGGCAGGTTTGTTTTGTTTTTGCTCATCCATTTTGGCAATTCTGGCAATGTATGCACACTGCCAATCGTCAGTCAGAGCCCTAGAGCTTCCCCAGATGGAATGTAGCTTTCTGTGGCTGGCATTTTCTTAGATCTCGGAACATCTGCCCTTTAGGGCTCCAAAGTAACCCTGAACATTCTGAGGGAGGGGTATTGCCTGCGACTCCACAGAGCTGACCGTGGTGGTCGCAATGAATGACTGAGTTACTTAACATTCTGTGTTCTTGGTACTTAGTTCGTGGTGACTGGCCCTCTTGGGTGTCTGAGGGTCTCTTGGTATCTAGCCCATGTGTATTCGCTGACCTATCAAAGCCCCAAAGTTCTGAAAACTCCGTTTGACAGGGCCTGGAGGGGTTATCACTGCAGCTTCCCAGGCCTGTGGCAACCTGAAGCCACAGGATGAGCACAAAGCCCCCAAGTCCATCCCAAGCAATGACCCAGAGTACAGAACAGTATTCGGAAGCCACCACTCTATGCAGGTGGCACTGTTACAAGAGACTTTCTCCTAGGTGCCTTCCAAAGAGCCCCAACTTTGTGTACCATATTCTGGGGCTCTTTCCAAGGGAAATAATAGCAACAAACATTCTGGACCCAAATGCCAGGTCCCCCAGAGAAAGGCTCCCATGACTAGAATAAGATGCGGGATAGGAACCTGCTCATCAGGGACAAGGGGTTAGGTACCCCTCGTCTCACACTGAGAGGACCATAGAAGATCAGGAGTGCTGTCCTGGTCACCCTCTCACCTGAACCAGGAAGTTAACCACCAGGGAGTGGCATAGAGTAGACTGGGCACCCACAGGACATGCTGTCCCGGACTGTCCCCCTGACACTAGTGACAGGCAGGTACATTGTTCCATCCTCACTCGGGGAGCCTCTCTTGGCTTCATATCTCACCACATTTTCCAGAAATGAAATGAAGAAGCCTTCAAGGAAGGGACCTCTGTACAGAGGTGACTAAGATACAGGCTTTGCAAGACAAATGTCTGCACTGGGGGACCCTCAGTCGGAGCTGGCCTATTAGAAGGGCATATCCACAAAAGGCCTTGGCAGCGTGGGAAGGGGACATTTTATCTCCCTTCATGTTCTAGACCCCCCACCCAAGGAAGGTAAGGCAGAGAACTGATGGGTCAAGATGTCTGAGTGGTGCAGAAATGAGGGGTGTCCTCGGCACCGAGACTTTGTGCGCAGGCCTGCGGGTGGCTTCCCTGGCTGTCCTTGGCCCCTTACAGCCATCACTCTCTGCAAGTCTTTTCTACAAGTCTCTGCTGCTATAGGACTTGGCAAGGCAGCCGGGGCAGGCTTCTTTCTGAACACTCTTGACCACACTGGAGGCCAGAGTCTGAGTGATCATTTTTTCAAGCCTCTGCCCAGGTATTGCACAAAGGGCAAGGTGACAAGCTATGCCTTGGCCTGCAGGACTCCGGAGGCCAGAAAGGGCAAGAACAAAGCGGCGGTCCTCTTGCTGCAGCTGACCAAGGCTATAGCACAGCCCTGAATCCCTCTTCTGCAAGCTCAGGTCTAGAGACTAGTACTGGGGTCTGTACTTTAGAAGTCCTCCCCAGAGCCCAGAGGCTCCTCCCGCAGGATAGCACCCCACTCTCGCCTGACCAAGTGATATCCTGCTGACTGAAAGAGAGGACCTTGTACACCCCACACCCAGCCACCAAGGAGAAGGGGTGGTACTTTATTCTGGTGGTGATCTGTTGCCAGGGCCATACACACATCCTGGGGCCTCCCATGGCCTGGAGGCTCATCCTTTGGGCGGCAGGGCATTGTAACCCTCACTGGCCCATGGCACTGCAGCTGTTTGGGGGCAGAAATGGCCATGACCAGGAGGGCTCTAAAAAAGCCAGGTGGCACTCGGGGCTTGAGAGGGTTACCATGCCAAGAGCTTGATTAAAAAGTAACTCCTACTGGGAGACTTTGGAGTGAGCAGAGAAAGTGACAGAATTATTTTTAACCTACAGCCTAAGCTTCTTTTGCTAAAAAGGCAAAACAGACAGGCCCAGCCATCAGCCAGAGAACCAGGCACCGGTCCTAGCTTCTCCATCTACGACACCTGTCCTGGACACGGGCCCAATCAGTAGGTTGAAAGGAGCTGGAGAGAGTTTGGAGGGTGGTTCTCAGACTTGCCCAGGGAAAGCAAGGGCCCCGCCTCCAGCAGGTGACACCTTGCCTGGTGTTTAATGGGATTCCCCTTCCGTGTGACAATGGGGGAGTGAGAGGAACCCCATTCATAACAGTGGGAACACTTAGGGAGACCCCTGCCCTGAGCCGGAGTTCCCGCCAGGAGGAGGTGGAATGTAGCGGAGAGAATCCCGGTCTAGTAGCAAAGCGATCCGGACGGGAATGGTTCTGGGCAGCGAGCTCGTTCCCACTCCTTTCTTCTGCCACCCCCACCCTCATTCCCGTAACCCCCCTCCTTCTCTTTCGGTATCTCACCCCTCCTCTCTCCTTTGTCCCTCGTCGCCCCAATCCCGCGCACACCTGCCTGTGCGGGGCACCGTCTTCTCCTCGTCCAGCGAGCTCACTTGCTCGCAGGTGCCACGCTCCCAGGCTCCGCCCGCCGGTCGGTCTGGGGCCACTGAGACAGGGAGGGAGGAGAAGGGAAGGCGGGAGCGGGAGCCACGGTGGGGGAGGGGCGGTGGCGCTGGGGACTGAGGCGACCGTTGCTGCGGGACAGTGGGAAAGGGATCTCAAGGGAGGAGGTGGGGCATGGGCGGGGACTCAAGGGGAGGGGGCAAGAGCAGGGTCCTAGGGAGGAGGTGGGGCTAGGGCGGGGTAGGGGCGGGCCCGGAAGCAGGGAGGTGCTGCCTCTTCAGCTTTGCTCTCCGCTGTGGCTTTCTGAGCGCGGCATGGCCAGCATTAAGATGCACCTACCTGTACCTCAACTCCCCATACCTCGGGATCTGTCCTGGGGTACTCACCAGACTTCTCAGCTGGACTGCAGGGAAATTGTGTCCACTCCGAAGTCTCAGGTGACCAGGCTCTCCCAAGACTGCTTCGTGGGAACCCTTTGACTTCATGCACGTTCCATAAGCTTTTCTGGCCTCTGTTCTTATCTGACCTGAGGGTGCTCCACTTCTCCACTCGCACTGCTTGCTTGACATTCCGTTTCGTGAGTAGCCACCTGTAGGTAACTCTAAATGCCACTGCAAACGGTAGATTGCCAGGGCACACCTAAACATTGGGGCACTCAGAACCCCCACCCCCACCCTGCGAAAGACTCGCTAGTACCAAGGCAAGAGAGGTCAGTCTTCCTGTCTCTCGGTATTCATGTGCAGCGCCCCTGCTTTCTGCCCTGAGACAAACTCAGGTCTCTCAGAAAACATTCAAAGGGCACACTGGTTAAACCTGCATCTGCCAGGGCTCCCGCGGGCAAGGGTTCATTCGTCATCATCAATGCGCTACTTAGATGTAAACTTTTAGAATGGGTAGTGGGGGTACGAATGCCTCGACTGGGTGGGTACAAGTGGGGAGTCCCTTTGGATAAACAGAACACCCCTGAAAGAGGGAAGCAAACCAAACAGGAGTGGCAATTGTAGCCATGGTTGGACCCACTTGAGGGGTGGCAATGGATTTGAGCTGAGCTGGGTAGAAGAGACAGGCTCTCATCTGGAATTGGGGGTGACCACATCAAAGGACCCTCATCTTGTGTGGGTATGTCATTCCTGGGGTGGGTGTTCTTGGGCCAGCCTCAGCACTCTGTGGGGAATGTGCCCAGCTCAGCCCTCGATGCTTGACAGGATAGGCAGAGAAACGATCAGGGAACAAAGAGAACCAATCAGAGAGCAGGAAAGGAGGCTGGGCTGGGGGGAGAAGGGACAGCTTGGGAAGGACTGTAAAGAGAGCCTCTGGAATCTTTTACTGGACTCTTTCTTTGGTATATTTAGATTTTTTTTAAAAAAAAGATTTTCCTTTCAATTGCTTTATGCATGTTTTGTCTGCATGCATGTCTGGGGGCTCTGAGTGCCTAGTGTCTAGAGAGGCCAGAGGAGCATGTAAGATCCTGTGGAATTGGGAGTTACAGATGGTAACTGGTTCACTTTCCAGTACACATGTGAGCTGCCGCATGTGTTCTAGAAAGTGGACCTGGGTTCTCTGGCAGAGCCGGCAGTGTTCTTCAATTATCCGGGGAGAAGGAGACATTGTCCTGTACTGACTGCCAGAAGCTACTGAGAGGCAGACCTGGGGTTACCTCCTGAAGGTTTCCACAACCAAAAAGGTCAGATTGGACCTTCGGGAAGCTTTGAACAATTAAAAAAATTACTGTCTGTGTGTGCACATGCACATGCAAGTCCCAAGACACACACGTGAAGGTCAGAGGACAACTTGTGGGAGTCTGTTCTCTTTACACTGTTTTGGGGATCTAAGTCGGGTCATCAGGCTTGATAGAAAGTGCTCTCACCCCCTGGGTCATCTAACATCTTCTGAATGAAGTTCTTTAACTTTTAAAAGGCGAAGTTTCTGTTTCCAAGATGGCATCAAAGACCCTCTCTACATAGCTGTATTAAGTGCCATTTAATAGAACAATAAAAGTCCAAAAAGTGCAAAAGGAATGGTCCCCATGGATATAGAGTTTCAGCAGGACACACAAACAACTATCATTAAGAGTGCAGAGTGACCTCCCACAGGTGGCACCGCACAAGTCACAGCCTCTCATACAAGGACTAATGACGTCACTATAAAATCTGTCTCTGTCACATGCAAGCATCCCTTGACAACCAGAAGACTGTGCTTCAGGTGCCTAAAATGTGACTGGCACGGCTCTGGTAACAAGGGAAACCAGAGCACACACCAAGCAGTGCTCTTTGGAGAGCTCTCTGCTTTGGGAGGCTGAGAGCAAGCTTCCAGCCATTCAGAAAATGTCAGGTTGAGTCTCAAGGGAGGCAGTGTGAGGAAGGGAGTTGGTACAGCCAAGAACAAAGCCCCATCCATCCTTAACACATCCCAGCAGCGCCCTGCTGGTGTCAGGCTTGTTAGCTGGGTAAGTCTTTTGTGCTTGTGGACTTCAAGAGCCCCAAGGAGTCCTGAGCAAGATTCAGGAAATTAGCATCACAAAAGATCCAGTCAGTTCAGGGATCCTTGCAGAAGTGTGTGTGTGTGTGTGTGTGTGTGTGTGTGTGTGTGTGAGAGAGAGAGAGAGAGAGAGAGAGACAGAGAGACAGAGAGACAGAGACAGACAGAGACAGACAGAGACAGAGACAGACAGAGAGACAGAGAAAGATGGAGAGTCAGACAGGCTTTTCCCAGGGATGTGCCTGCCTAAAAGGGTGTGGAACCACCTCCAGGTCACTAAGCACACCTTTAAGGTGTGAAGCCATCCTTGGGTTAGATCCAACACAGTAGGACAGAGGCCTAGGAAGACACAGGCCAAGGGGTGATGCCAGGTGAGGAAAAGTAGGACATCAGGGTACAGTTCCCAAGCAGGAGCAGGGGAGATGCAGGGGCTGCACACCATGACCTTGGAATCCTGTCCTCCTCAACTGTGAGGGTGGACTCTTCCACCATGTCTCACAGTTTGCAGTGGTCGAGCAGCCCTGGAACACAGTCAGCGGGCAAGTACCCGGTATGTGACAATGCTCCCCTGTGATCTCTTCCTGAGGGTGTTCTGTGCCACATACAGGATAAGTCAGTCGTGAGAGCGGGAATAGAATACTCCTCAGCTAAGGTCTGCATGGAAGAGAATGGATAACCCAAAGTGGGTCCCAGAGTTTGGCACACACAAGGGCCTTCAAAAGAACCCTTACCCAGACTGGACCAGGGGTCAGAAAAGCCCCAATGGACACAAAGAAAGGGCACCTGGCCTTGGCCTCTACCTTGGTCCATTGGAGTTCCTATCTACTACCCTCCACTGTGCCATTATCTATCTATCTATCTATCTATCTATCTATCTATCTATCTATCTATCTATCTATCTATCTATCTATCTATTACTCGACTCTGGGTGAGAGAGTCAAGCTTGATGTAGGATGTTCTGATATGTGGTAATATCAGAACATCATATGAAGCCAAAGCCCCAGTTGTCAGGAGAGCTGGGCAGAGCGGAGGCAGGACACTGGTCCAGGAACTACATCCAATAGCCTGTATCAGTTACCCTGATGCCTGTTGTCTTAGTTAGGGTTTTACTGCTATGAAAAGATACCATGACCAAGGCAGCTCTTATAAGGACAACATTTAATTGGGGCTGGCTTACAGGTTCAGAGGTTCAGTTCATTATCATCAAGGCAAGAACATGGCAGCGTCCAGGCAGGCATGGTGCAGGAGGAGTTGAGAGTTCTACATCTTCACCTGAAGGCTGTTAGCAGAACACTCACTTCCAGTCAGCTAGGACTAGGGTGTTAAAGCTCACTCCCATAGTGACATACCTACTCCAACAAGGACTTCCCAATAGTGTCACTCCCTGGGCCAAGCATATTTAAACCGTCCACCTGCTTAGAACCCATGTCTGCAGAGAAGATCGAGGGCAGCACCAAGGGCTTCTTAGTTACAAGACTTCTAGCAGATGGAACCCCAGAGGGACTTGCTGGGTACATCCCTGATTTGCCTTCTAGTCAGAGAATCAACATGCTAGTCTCATTTTGCCAGGGCAGTGAGTGCCTATTTGGATTTTGGGCAGTCAGTTCTGCAAAGCTTCTCAGGTTCTCTCTCCGGTCCACAAACACACAGGTATGGCCAGGCTGCTCCAAAGGGAGAGTCCCAAAGTTCAGGATTGAACTGTGTGGTGTGAATCACTCAGATGGCCAGGAGGAATTGACCATCAACACATCAAACCAAAGCCTGAAGATCACACTAATAAGACACCACTCAAGTGAATGAAGTGGCCTTTCATTCCACTCAGCTCTGAGGAGATATACTCTGAAAGCTCAGGCATGAGCTGGACCTTGGTGCTCAGGAGAGGAGCCCAGTGTTCATATGGTCTGTGCAGGTGCCAGCATCTGGGACATCCAGCTGCAGAGGGTGGCAGGGCCAGTATAGACTCGGGCCTTCTTGAGGCTCCCCACGTAGCAGGCAGAATCTGCCTCAACTGGAACAGCATGGGCAGTTAAAAGCCCCATAGTGATACTGAGGTTGGTGAGCCCCAAGTTTGGCAGAAGGTAAAGGGGAGAGGAGGGGTCCTTGAGGTGGGACCCAAGATTAGAGGGCCTAGTGAACAAGCCTTAGGATCCTGGGGGTTCTGATGCTGTTTCTTGTTCTGGGTAGACTCAACGGGTATATGGCTTTTGGCCAGGGCTGTCAGTGTGGTTTTGCGTTCAGGTTTCAGAGGGTCCTGAAACACTAAGGTATAGAAGTGAGGTGTGGTACTCACCACAGCTTTACTCTGCCTCCTTCAGTAACGCCCACAATGTGAGCCCCTGCCCTGAAAAACACACACGTGTCTGGAGTGTTAACCATGGTTTCTGTTAGCAGAAAGTGTGTGTGCAGCCTATGCGCTACCACACACACTGGGAAGAAAACAGAGGAGCATCTTTTCAATTATTGGGAGTGAACAGGAGTTTCCTACAGAAAGGCCCAGTGTACCAGGATTGCCTACAGAAATCAGAGGCAAATCAGCAGCACAAGTAAACCTCATGAGATGTTTGATCTGGTTTAATTCACAATTTAATTTTTCAAAGCAGGTTACTGGGCTCTCAGTTAAACATTAGTGTTGGAGAATGATGTTTAATGTGCTTGCTATATTTGATAATTTAAAATAAATCCAAGTACTTATAACGACAGCTACAGATAACCATTCATGTTAAATACATCTCCGATTCTCTCTTATTCATACATTACATACTAGATGAACATTTTAAGTGGTAATGCAGACACACATGATTCTAAGTCAGACAATATATGCATATTAAAATTCTGTATCTCTTGATAAGGTAAAAAATAAAGCTATATAAATTGATAGACTTTTTTCTGCAAAATTAGAATCACACTTTCATAATACTTCCAACATACATATCTTCATTAAAGCTTTGTTCAGACACAGTATCAGAACCACTCCCCTTCCCATTCACCCGTCTTCTAGGTTTTAAAACAAAAAGATTGCATTTACCAAGTGACATTTTCCTGTTTTTACTCATGAATGGGTAACTTCCAAAAGAAATGTAGAATGCAAGGGCCTGCTGTTCTATGGCGTTGCCAATAAGTGACACTAAGGTGACGTGTGGATGGGTGAGTCCAGTACCAGTCGGTGCAGATATGCCTTGAACTTGGGGGTTCAGAGACCCAGGCTGGAGCTTCCTCCAGACACCAGACACCTGGGTGATGCTTAACAACCTGGGTGGCCACGATGGCACTCACGACTTTCAGCCACTGACCCTGGGAAATGTGCTCAGATGAACACTCGGTTACCTTGTTCTAGCTTTGGCTGCGCCATCCCCCTGGGTGGGGCCTTTGGTCTGCTTGTACTCAGGAATGGATCGCTGGGATTTGGGGACAGGCTTTCCTAGCTAGTGTGTGGCAGGGGCAGGCACCTGTACTCAGGATGGTATGCAGCTTTCGTTAGCCTGAATCCTGCTCGCTGGACTGAGGAAGCAAGGGGAGGTCCTGACTGGGGGGGAGCGCTCAGTCCAGCACAGCTCTTACACAGCCCACATGTGAGCACAGCCCAAGCACTCTTCCGTGTGTGTGTGTGTGTGTGTGTGTGTGTGTGTGTGTTTGTGTTTAAGGAGGCTGACAGTCCAGAGGGGAACATCTCTGCACAGGGCTGTCAGAGGGCAGGCTGGTACATGGTCTTGAAGAAGAATGCACATGTGTGTTTGTGTATGCACATGTGTATTTGGGTATACACGCTTGTACATGGCACGAGTGTGTAAGGAGCAGAAAGAAAGAGAACACGTGAAGCCAGGGCTCCTTGAACATATGTGAGATGAACTGCTCATAGGGCAGAGCCATGAATTCCGGCCAATGTAGTAAGCCATGAATGCTCATTTATGCAACAGAGTTAAGAAAAAGATGCTTAATTTGAGTTGACGTTCCTTGCTTTAAGAAAAGTAAACAGTAGCCACTGTGAGATGAGGGGACAATCTTCCGCATGCGTGTTTGGTCTCTGTCTCTGCGTTTCACCGGTGCCCAGGTCTATTTCAAAGTTCCAGGCAACTTCATTAGGTAATTTCCTAAGCACAATTTTACAGGACATTGGAGTGTGCACACAGTCTGGGATGTTCCTATGTAAACTTCAGCTACTGGGGGGTGGTGCAGGAGAGTGTCCCCCACACCCAGCGAGGGCCGCATGAAGAACATTGTTTAAGGCTGAAGGATGAAGAAAAAAACAAAATAGAAACCATGAAGTGACAAAGAACTGCGCTGAAGCAAGCAGAGGAATGGTTCGCCCTCAGCTCGCCTCAGCTCGTCAGTCCCTGGAAACACCAAGAGAGAGAGAGGCACACAGGGGAATTAGAGAGGTCCCTGCCAGAGAGGAAACATTCTGCTGAAACACTCACCAGCACTTACAGTGGCCAAAACTCTTCAACTTAAAACGTGAAAGCTTTAAAAACATTTAAAAATCAGAAGGTACATCAACGAATGAGTAAGATATAGAAACAGCTATGAAAATACTTTAGTGCAAAGGTAATTTTAAGATCCTTAAAAAAATACATTACAAATAATTTGTTAACTAAACACAGAGAGAATCTGCCCCTCCCCACAGGTATTATATTTGAACCCATCTGGGTTCTTAAAAGGTCTGTAAAAACACACACACTAAGGGCTACTGAGGACCGGGGCTCCAGGCCTCTGACACACGGTGACAGGTGGGTGAACGGGCATGAGGGTGTGGAGGCACAGACAGCCCTCAGCGGAGCTGGACGCCCTCTGTCTGGTCAAAGCTCAAGGCCAGCCCCTCCCCATCTTTGGTGTGGCGTTTATGTTCCCCCAACCTCCCTCAACTGCCAGGTGTAACAACTGTTCCTACTGCTGGCTGGTCCCCAGTTCAAGCACACGGTTTACAGGGAAACCTTGTGTAATCATGGTATAAAATTTGTGCTTCCCAGAATACAGGCTCTCAAGTGCCAGAGACCCTCATGATGGCTCCAGGCCCACAACATGACTCCACAGGAGTGGGGACACTGATCCCAGGCTCTGCCTGGCACTTTCTGAAAGGCCACATCACACTAAAACATCTTGAGTCAGGCCCGTTATAGCACTGTTGGGTGCTTTGCTGAGAACAGAAACACCAGTGCGGGCAGCAGCAGAGATTCACAGTGGCCACAGAGTACAGCGGCCTCCTGACGGCCTGTCGGCTCCAGGTGAAGCCCTGGATGGAACTTTCGTGACACCAGTGGGAGGCAGGCTGAGCAGCAGACTAGAACAAACGAATCCACATTAGCCCCAGACAGCTTGGTTATCGGGACTCACCTCTGGGCGAGATAAATACCTGCCTGCCTAGGCACCCCCAAACCTCCACCTTTCCCAGCACCCATGAAACAAATGTTTTCCAATAGGTAACTGACATAATTCCAGAATGGGACGGAAATCACTACACTCCTGAGAGACTTGGCTAACCATGTGACTTATTCACATAAATAAATGTCATCTTCCACAGGCAAGCGGTGACAGGAAGGGGAGGCTGACATCTTCAAAAGCTCCCATGTGTAGGGTCAGCATCTCAGCAAACTGACTCAGACATGATCTAGAAAGACGGCTTTGTGAGGGGACAGTGAACGTAAGCACAGCGAGGCCACAGGTCCAGGAGACACACACCACTTAGTGTCTGACACAGCCACTTTCCCGGTGGGAAGCGGGCACAGTTTACACAGGAAACAATGGGTTGGGAACATCGGGATACAGTGTGAGCTGAACGCCATGTGCTGTGCACAGGGCTGCAGACGAAGGGATAGGATCTTCTTCTCAAGAGACAGCAGAAGTGACAGCAGCAGCAGCAGCAGCAGCAGCAGCAGCAGCAGCAGTAGCAGCAGGGTGGATGCTCAGGCTGGCAAGGCTTAAGATGAGGCCAAGCATAATGTCCTTGTCCACAGCCCAACTGGATATACGGACGTACGGTCACCAGGTCTAGGTCACGCACGGTCCAGATTGCAGTGTGCTGTGCTTAAGTGGGCAATCTGTGACCCCACCCTCCCCTCCCTGAGGATGAAGGGTGGGACAGGCGCAGGCACACGCAGGTGCCCAGGAACAGAGTTCTCTCAGAGGTGGGGACAGAGGGGTTGTCTGTCCATCAAGTGGGTGTCTCCAGGCTGGACCTACAGCACCCATACCTCGCCTTGTGGAGAAGGCCTGGGTGAGTAGGGAGCACAGGATACTCTTCGCTCTCCCACCTGGAGCATACAACTCTCCCAGAGGGGGAGCTGCATTGGGCAGCCAAGAGTCTGGTGCCCTGAGCACCCCGGCTCTGCAGAGAGGCCAGAGGGGTGAATTCTGAAATGCTGTCCCGGAGCTGTACAGTCTGCCAAAAGAACAGAAGGCCCACCATCAGTCACAGAATCTCTCTGAGGAGCCCCTAAAACCAACGCTAAGACCTGTAGCTTTGCTAGCCTACCTTGGACCACTATCTCACCCTGAGGGGTAGGTGAGTGGGCCCAACCCATGGGAACTGGGTCCAGAGGCAATGTGCCTTCAGGTCTGGAGATCAATACTATGTTGTAGTGCCAACAGAGGGGCCACCCCACATTGCTGACATAGGTGACAACGTAGGAGGACGGGGGGCAAAGTGTTAAACACACTGTGCATCTTCCCTGTCACTACTTGCACATGCAGTGATCAAAGGCCCCAGGCATTCTTGAACTAGGGTTCTAGCACTACCCCAGGAAGAAGCCAGGACTCACCTGTGCGGACTAGCATGTCCTAGCCCGATGGGACCTAGGTCAATGTCATGCTGACCACATCAAGCTATCATGCCCTCAGCTTACAGTGAACGGAAGTGGCTGGTGCTGCCCCTTAAGACAGACACAGCTTGCACAAACAGCAGCTGGCAGCCAGGAGGGAGGGACAAAGAGGCTGCAGTGTGGATCTGCTCTCCTGGGTGACAATCTCCCATTACACTGTCTTCCGGTGAGCATCACTAGATGAGGCTGGATCACAAATACTGTAGGGCCTCAGAGCCCCAGGGCTGTCCAGACACGGTTGTGTGCTTAGCTATGGTTTCAGCCAGAGACTCCCTGAGATCATGTCCCATGCTGTTGTGTGAGATTTTACTTCCAATGCCCAGGCAGGATTCTCCCCAGTGGCTTTTAAGTGAAGCTGTGTCTGTCACAAGGACAGGGGCCAGCTTGTCAGGCAACACTGGACATGTGTTATAACATTTCCCCTATGTGCTTAGCTCACTCTCAGGTACTACTTACCCGTGTATGTATGTGTGTGCATGTGTATGTATGTGTGTGCATGTGTAAAAATGGTACAGTTTGTTTTCAAAGCAAACCACTCATTGAAAAACCAACAACACAGCAAAACTTTGGAGGAAGAACAGTCTGAGAGTCACAGCACACTGGCCTGGTGCCCAGCAGGCAGCCATACTGTTACCTAGCGTGGGGCTAGACACGTCTTGGCTGCGGTAAGAAGTCCTTCAGCAGGGGCCTGTCGGTGTTCGGAGTGGCATCGGCCAATGCTTTGAGTCTGGCGCTCTGCTGCAAGGATGAGGAAAGACACTGAGCTGCTGTCTGCACAGAGGCTGGGGAAGGAGGCCAGGACGTGTGGCCTGGCTGCTGTGGCCCAGGGCCACACCTACACTGACCTATGCCATCCCCACACTCAGCCATGGCAGGCAAGGTTTGCACGCATCCGTCACGAGGCCATCAAGAAAGGCAGAGCCGGCTTCAGGGGTTACCTGTCCACAGCGTGCACAAAGACCCCTGGAGGGGAACAGGCGACCCTGAACAGGTTCATTTGAAGAAGGCTGCACCCAGAGAAGAAGTGGCAAGGTCAAAGGGCATGCTGCAGCACCACACGAGGGGGCCACCAGCTGGAAATCCTAACAAGTTCCTGCTCCCAACAGAGAGGTTGCGCCCAGAACTGTGAAACTGCGTCCTGCCACAGGCCCTGTGTGCTGCTTCCTCTGCAGAGCCACTGACTCTGACTTTCTGCCTGGAAGACGGACATTCACAGGCCACGTCCTGAAGGCTGCTGGCTCCTGGCCTGGCGTGGCATAGCCTTTAGACATTTCCAGTCCTCATTCACCAGTCCCTCAGCGCCGAGGAATGGGGGAGCTTTCAGAGTTGAAGGAGTGCAGGGCCGGATGGCAGAAGAGAAGGCAGAACTGTCCAGTGAGAAGCCAGAGGATGGTGGTGCTGCCCACACAGGCACAGGGGTGGGCAGGCAGGCTGCTGCAAGTGTGTGGACGCAGAGACCGTGCAGAGGTGCGCACTATGTTATATATGCGAGCACGCGTGCATATATAACATGCCCAGTGTCCGTCACGCTTGCCTTGTACTGGGAACAGGCTGAACCCGAACCCCAGGAAACTGATGTCAATCTGCCCCGCTGAGGCCTGTGGGATGTTTATTCCTCCAAAGCTTTGCTTTGCAGTGCAGTGTGTCTATCTGCTGTGCCTGAAGTGCAGTGACAGGGCCTGTGCCCATGTGTGTGTGTGGCCTGCTATGTACATGTGTGGCCTGCTGTGACACCTGGGGCTGAGACTCAGGCTACAGGAGACAGGACTCCAGTGCACCTCACCAGCAGTGGAGTCTGCTTCTGCACTGGTCCAAGAGCCTCAGTGCTTAAGAAGTGTCATCCCAGGGAACAGGGGGTGCAGGCTGAGTTGGTTTATGCAGTGTTTTACCAAGTACTTGTGACATTTTAGTCTTCCGAAAAACTTCCTCCAAAATGTTTTCAAGAGTGTAAATGGCAGCTGGAATGATGTAATTTATTCTAACAGATTCTTACGCACTAAGTTAGAGACATTTGGTTGTATTTCAAAATGTATCATCTTGTTACATATGGTGTTTAAGGTATTGGATAGGAGGTAACTGCCTTTCTTTTCCTGCTTTGGGTGTTTTTTAGGCAGGAGCCCAGGTGAGGCAGGAGCCCACCTGGTCATGTAGGTAGGTCATTCTCTGAGCCTCACTGAAGGAGCACATGTGGATGTCATATTGGGGCACAGGGAGAGCCAGCCAAAATACCACAGCACGACATGATGCTGTTGTCTGTCTCCTGATTATGTGGCTGAGGAGCAGATCCTGGCTATAGCAGCCACCAGGGGGAAAAGGAAGGGCCCTAGGGTGGAGTTCTGTGCTGCCACAGTGGGTGGAGATCCGTGCTGCCACAGGGGCGTTAAAAGCAGCACATCACAGAGTTTTCTAAAAACAGGTCTTTATTTTGAAAAGTAGAACAGGAATTGGTAAGTAGAGGTCACTGTTAGTGTGACCCCACCTCACAGAGCTCTCAGGGTGGACATGTGGGAAGAAGTCTCCATCTCCACCACGGCTGTGGCCAACGGCCATGCTGGAGTCGCCTTGCTCAAGCTGGATTGACTGTGTGTAGTCTGACTGACTGTCAGGTGCTTAGGGGCTGAGCCACCTGGGCCAAGTAATGCTGAAGGCCCTGCCCCCCGTGATGGACGCGGGGGGCTGCCGTGAGCTGTTGGAGGAAGACAAAGCCCATCATTAGTGCACCCTCACAGGTGGCGGTGGTCACCATGTTACCTGACTGACAGTACCAGAGTGTGGTGGGCCTCAACACTAAGTCCTGTCCACCTGGTCCTGCGGCCATCACCCCAACATGCGAGAAGCGGAGATGGTCACCTGTTGGTCAGAAACTCAGACCACTGGCGGTCTGCGAGAGCATAAACACGGTGGGCTGCTCAACAGAAAGGCACTTGTTCCTGGCCTGCAGGCCGAGTCCGGAGCCCACGCACGCACACGGAGCGGGTGAACAGGGAGGGGTTATTTAGGCAAAGCAGTGGACGGTAAGGGAGGCAGGAGAGAGAGACAAGAGGTAAGTTGGTTATAAGAGAACATCCTGGAACACAGTAACACCGCTGCCCTGGCTTCCGGTGCTGCCAGGCCAGAACCCCCTGCCTGCTCCTCCCTACCCGGGCCCAGACCTGGCCCTTCCTAGCTCTCTACACGTCCTGCACCGAGGCTGGGGTGAGTCTCCCCACAGCAACTGAGCGTTTCCCAACTAATACATGGGGTGCTGTCACGGTCACAGCCTCTCTGCCCGAGGCAGCCAACGAGCACACACATCCAGTGTCCCTAGTACTGGGACACCATTGGGACACCATGTCCACTGTAACCCTGGGTACAGGGATGCTCACAACCGTGTGCCCACTGTGTCTGTGCTGGGAACGTGCATGTCAGCCTCAGCCTGCACAGCTGACGAGCCTGCCAAGCCTGGTGTGTAGAAGACAGCGGTGAGCAGCTTCCCCGTCCCCACAGGCTGGGCTGCTGGCTCCGGCAGGAGTGTTACTCCCACAGAGGCAGACAGCATGGGAAGCACTGACAGCTCTGTGTGGGGTGATCAGGGGCAGGACTTCCATGCTGTGAACTGACGGTCCCAGGCTCTGCAGCCAGTGCTGCCTTTTGTCGTTTGTTGAGAAGCACTGACTTGGGACCGTTAACAGAAGAGTGACCATGTCCACTCCCTGACTGAAGGCTCGGGTACGAGTTCTAACAACAGATTTTATCAAACATTGCAGGAGGCACAGAGTAGAAAGAACTGAGGTGGGAATACTGGGGTGGAGCCACACCAGCGCCCAGGCAGGGCCTTCTGCTTCCTACCCCAAACATGGTCAGCTCTTCATTCTAGACTCCAGTTCCATCCAAAGGTGGTGGGCTCATCCGGGTTAGAGGGAACCTAACCCCGCCTTGGCTCCTTCCCAGCTCTCTCCCTCTGCAGAAGCCCAGTCCTCTGAGCACGGGGGCCCTGTGTGCTCAAGCTGTAGCACCACAAGTTATGAGGACGTTGCTGGAAATATAGATCCCACAGCCCTGCCTCATGGAGATTAAGGTTCACGGGCAAAGTGGAAAATCTGCGTCTTCATGAACTCCCAGGCAGGCCACAGAGACAGCCTCGTGCTCTGCCCCGTCACAGGGTCCTGCTGAGGGTTCAGCTTGATGGCCGGCTTGGGAGGTGGGAAACACTTCCCCATACCCACCACTTACTCTTGCAGAGGTGAATTTGAGCCAAATTCAACACCCTTAAAAGTGGCACAACTTCAATCTTTTTTCCCTCCCAGAGTGAGGAAAGGAACCCAGGGTCTTGCACATGCTAAGTGGGTACCTATAACACTGGGCACCAGACGAGACTACAGTTCAATCATCAGAGGAACACTTATGTTTTCTGTGGCTTTACAGAAAATAACTTATTTTCTATTTATCTTTGTTCTCGTCTTAGTTCAGATAACTGTTTTGGTCTAAAGAACAAACTAAACATTGTTCATCTTGAGTTTTACCGATAGTTCGAACACTTAAAACGTGTCATTGCAGAACTAAAGACTAAGGTGTGGGCTGGCCAGTTCTATGGTGCCCAGACTTTCTGAGATATCTCTTAATAACTTCCCAGAGACAGAGGAAAGAGGCTGGCCTGGCTAGGCAGACTCCTTACCTGAGTTCTCTCCGTTGCCGTGGGCCACAACTGCCTGCACAGGACCTTCTTGAGGACATCAGGGAGGAGGCCGACTGTGACAAGCAATATGATGCCCAACCAGGCAGGCCCGCTGGACAGCATGTATATGAACACATAGTACATCCGCTGGTAGCTGAGGAACGGCCTGGGTAGACAGGGAAGACACTGGTGAGACCCTGCCTGGCCAGGAGCGATGCCACAGCCCTCCCCACAGGTGCCACTCTCAGTGCTGCCAGGGCCTGACCAGGCCACCAGCTTTGGATTTCTTGTTAGGGAGTGTGGCTGGACACCTAAAGCATTCTCTGCCTTCACAAAGGTTCCCGGTTGAATGCCAGGGAGGAAGAGGCTAGAATGGTCTTGTCTAAAGCTGCTCCTCCACAGGGACTGAGATTCGGAGTGAGGAGAACTCTGATTGGGCCTTACAGCTTGTCCAGGCCTAGGGCACGGTCAGCCTACCCAAGTAGAGCATGATGTAGTCGGGCCAAACTCTTGTGCGGCTGCCTCTCCCACTGCTCTCTGGTTTGGGCTCTCAGGTCACAGGTCACTCAGCTAAAGGGGATACTGCATCCTTCAGGAGTTGGGGTTTGATGGGAGTTTAAGATGCTCAAGTCCTGTGAGCACGTCACAGGACTAGGGCCATACGGTCCTGCCCCACACTATATGGGACGGCTGTAGGTGGAAAGTGTCCCCCAAGAACACACATGGAAAGCAAACCAGGTCCCTATGTGGCACTTTGAGGTGGGTAATGAAGCTGAACTGAGGTCCTGAGTTTGGGTCTGTGTAGCAGCATCAGAGGGGGAGACAAGGCTCAGCCCTGGAACCACACCGGTTGTTCACTCAGTCACTATGAAACACCTGTTTGCTGGAGCTCCAAAACACGCACTGTGACACCAGGGACACGGATGTTCTGACAGCAACTCCAGTGCAGGAGGCTGAAAGCTGTGCAGGGAGTAGGGCACTTAGGGCCACGTGGGGGCTAAGGGTTCTCACCAGATAATCCCTCCCCAGAGCAGGGAGAAGACGATGTAGAACAGCAGCGACCCCCAGATGACAAAGTGGTTTATCCAAGTCCAGTAATGTGTGTCCAGTGCGAGCTACAAGAGAAGGAGGTGTGAACACTGCCGTCATCCAAGCGTGCCAAAAGGAGGGTCAGAAAACCATGAGAAGTGATCAAAACTGACACAATGGCACAGTGCCTGCAAGAGCTCACAAGAGAATCACACCACACGGGGAAACCCAAGTTTCCTCAGGAGGAGAGAGCTGGAGCATTTGTGTGTGTGTGTGTGAGTGTGAGTGTGTATGAGTATATATGTCTCTGTGTGTGCGTGTATGTGTGTATGTCTGTGTGTGTGTGCATGTGTGTGTGTGTGTGCTGTGTGTGTGAGTGTGTGTGTGCATGTCTATGTGTGTGCACGCTGTGTGTGAGTGTGCATGTCTGTGTGTGTGTGCATGTCTGTGTGTGTGCTGTGTGTGTGAGTGTGTATGTATGTGTTTATATCTCTGTGTGTCTGTGTGTGTGCATGAGTGTGTGTGCATGTCTATGTGTGTGAGTGTGTGAGTGTGTGATGTCTATGTGTGTGTGCTGTGTGTGTGAGTGTGTGCATGTCTGTGTGTGCGTGTGTGTGTGTGTGTGTGTGTGTATACAATCATGAAGTATCATTCATGCTGACACGCTGCTATCTAAGAAGGCAATATGAGAAGTGTGCATACTATTAAAGACCCAGTGTAACAGGTTTGGGGACTTTCATAATGAGGTTCTTTACAGAATCTAACTTGACTTAAAAAAACTGAATTTTGGGGGCTGGAGAGATGGCTTAGTGATTAAGAGCACTGGCTGTTCTTCCAGAGGACTTGAGTTCAATTCCTAGCACCCATATGTTAGTGCACAACTATAACTTTAGTCCCAGGGGACCTAAGAGCACTAGGAACCCATGTGGTATACTGACATGTATACATGTACACAAAATATCCCCACACATAATAAATAAAATAAAACAAATATTTTAAATTTTTAAAAATACATTAGTTCATGTAAACAGAGCTGATTTAATCCTATTGCGGCTAGGGCTCTGGATCCGTAGGGAGTGTCAATTCCTCCCTTTCTGAACACTCAGCTCTTCCTTATCTTCTGGGATTCTGAGGTTCACGTGCGGGGCAGCGTTCACTTTCTGGGACCTGGATATGAACTGAAGAAGACAGCTTAGGGAATCTAGCATGTGGGTGCCAGTCAGCATGGACCTAAGAGTCCAAGAGTTCACGGAGAGCTGCAGACAGGCTGGCCATGACTGGCACGTGCCCAGAGCAGTGACTCACCTTCAGTGTGACAGTGAACACCATCACAGTGAACACCAGAGTCCCAAAGGTCCAGTTCCCAAACATCTGTGAAGACAAACTCTACGTAAGCACCTGTGCCATTCCCCTCTCCTCCCTCCCTCATCCCGAACATGGATGCCAGAGAGTATAACCCACAGCCTCTGTGCCTCAGCCCGAGGATGTGGAGACTACTTTACTGAAGGGAACGCAAGGGTTCAGATGGCCCTGGGCCAGTATAATGGCTAAGCCTGGGTCAAGGATGACTCGTGCTGGTGTCCTGCTGGCCAGGTACTGGCCCTGCTGGGTACTAGGTTTCAGGTCCAGCAGGGAGAGATTGCACAGCGGGAGTCAATATGCACGGTGCAGACTTGGACCCTGGCTAGGATGCTTTCTATAGAAGAGACTATATGCCTACCATATCTCCCAGGTCTGCTCTACCTGTTTGCTCAAGAACACACTCAGGGAACCTGCTTCTGGTGACAGAGATGCCCACAGCTGAGGGACAGCTGCTAGAACACTGCAGGAGACAGCCAGAGGAGACACCAGAACACAGAGGTGACAGCATCAGGGAGGGCTTAACCTCAGGACAAGGAGGAAGTGGGCAGGTAGCACAAACTAGACAGAGGCTACAACGGCTTCTCCTCCAACAGCCAGGCTCTGGCCACAGCCACAGCTGCTCACAACTGACCAGTGAGGAGAGAGGATAAGCAGCTGTGGGCTGCCCTCCTTCTAGTGGGAACTTGGGTGGGCAGGATGGTGGGAGGTACAGACACAAGTTACATGTTAAAAAGCTAACACATTTCTCAACTACAGACATACATGTGAGCTCAGTGGCTGTGAGCCCTTTCTCTCAGGAAAGCCTTTTACAAGAAAAGTTCCCCCACACACCACATGAGCTGGGCACAGTTGTGCTCTGTGAACTGTGCCTCTCTGAGGAATGTTCCCAGAACTTTCTTAAAAGCTTATTTCACAAAGAACCAAAAGGCTAGGACCCAGCACTTTCGATTATGGTTAGTTTGAATCAAAGACGTGTGCCTATAACCATACTCTTGAGACTGGGTTTCTGTGGCCCTGCGGCCTGCAGGAGCCCTGGGCGTCAGAGCCCTGGATACATGAAGCATGCTAGAAGAGGCGCATCAGGATTCTGTGCGGACATCAACCATACAGGGATGCCACCAAGTCTGTCCTTCGTCCTACTAGGGAAAGGCCGTTCTCCCTGGGTGTAGAAACAGCACCAATAGAAGCCCTTAGGCCTTCATGTGAGCGGCTTCTAGTAGGGGCCACCTGGTCACCTCTGAGTGGCACTGCTGCGACGAGTGGGGAGAACCTAGAGCTGCTGCTGCACGGCGTGTGGGACTGGGTCCACAGGAAGGGAGCCAACGCCAAGCCCAGAGTGCAGGACTGACGCAAGGGGTCATACGCACTCTCACATGCTTGACCCCTGGGGGCAGGAATATTTTTACAACCCAGGGGCAGCACAGCTATATCGGCAATGAAGGTGTATGTCTAACAGGGTATTGGGGAGCAAGCAGCTGGTTCGTTTAATCAGAAGCTATCAGTGTTAGCCAAATGGTGAGCTTCAGTGCTGGGTGTTGGGGATGTCTCTGCCAAGCTCTTCTGTGCCACAGGGTGGCCCAAGAGTGAGAGAACTCTTTAAGATATAGATGTCAGCATGACACGGGCACAGGTGTAAGCAGGGGACAAGCACAGGGTCAAGCAGATCCCAGTAGTGCCACACACCAGGGCACAGTAAACTCAGCAACTTGCTACTCCCACAACTGCTACAGGGAGGACAGTGCCCTTCCCTTACTCCAGGTTTCCTTGAGTTTGGTGGGTTATGGCAGACCTATGATGGGCACCAGGCCCCGGAGTCCCTACAGGACACACCATCACCACCATCACTTCAACAGGAAGATGAAACATAATAATCTCAAATGAGAAACTGTAAACTGCCTAGGAGATGTGTGGTCACCTTCCTCCCTGTGCCCATGGCTCCTGGTCAGTGAGTGCCAGCTCACTGGGATAGATAGACAGCCACAGAGCCGTCTCTGTGTAATCTTCATTTCCTCCTCTGTTTCCAGAGTCACTCAGCATGTTCTAGATTCCCTGACACCAGCCCCTTTACCCTTTACACTGCAGTCACTTTACACTTGCCCCAGCCATGCTTGACCTACTCACGACAGACACACACCTCCACTGATGCCTATTTGACTTGCATTTCCATAATAAACCAACACTGACTGCTGTCTGGCCGGCTCACACCTGAACAACACAGCTCCACTGATGACTCATACTTCAACAACACCCCAAAGGAAAAGTCTGAGTAATTACCGCCTTAATGACGCACCTCCACTGTCCAGCTGACTAACGTAGAACTCAACAATACACCCCCATCCGTGGTCTGACTGACTTCCGACAGCCGCAGCCCTGTAGGAAAGTCCCCAGACAGCCTGCTTATATACCTGGCTCTCCCTCTTGCCTGACGAGGGACACTCGCATAAGGCATTTTCTATCCACTAAAACTTTAAACCACGGCCAACTTAATCTTCATGTGCAGTAATATTCCGTAACTGACAGAGCTTGGCTCTAAGGTCAGAGTCACGACACCTCTGCACCCCTCTGGCCCAGCTCCACATGGCGTCTGCCAGCTGTGTGCTGTGCTCACTCCCCATGGGTGACTAAGCTGCCCACTAGGTGGTTCCTGACTACTGTAACATTCCAAATCAACCCCCAGGGGGCGGCTAGAGGGTGCTGATTATTGCTTTAGTAGCATCAAAAAGAAGTCTTTGTGGATTTTGATGTCGGTGCGAATTTTCAGAAGTTATTCATAATTCCACTGTCCTCAAGACATGAGACCCATGACTGTCTCCATGACTGTCACAGAGCTTTTTAGAGAAACCTTTCACAGCAATCAACAGATCGAGCTTCTAAACAGAAGGATCTAGAAGATGTGCCCTGGGTCCATGGGGAGCAGACCCAGGAGGATCACCATGTGGTCACTCTGCACCTGAGTCCTGCGGATCTAGTTCTCACACCTTCTACCCCCAAGCACCGGCTTAATCAGGCTGAGTAGGGGTCCCCAGAGGCCTGGGCCAGGGTGGAGGATGAGGGCGGCCTGCATGACTGAAAACAAGATCTCTCCCTCGGCTTCCCCGATCCATGGAGTGGACTTGGTCATCCCAATCCCTCCATTCCGACCTCACAGATTGGTGTCACTGTGTCTGCTGAAATACATGTGGAGGGGCCTCAAGGTGACTGCCATCTCGGCTCCACCTGACCAGAGCACACGCCCCATCATACCTGAGTCTGAATGTAACCGTGTGAGTCTGTGTGGCCTGCCCTGAGCACTGGGGTGACTCTGGAAGCCTCCTCTGCAATGGAGCACACCTGCTGACAAGCCTGCGTGTGGGGCAAAGGTGGCCCTGCAGGAGGCTCAGGTGAGTCTGCCTCTGCCTTGACAACGGCAAGTGTGTGATGGGGGCAGGGGGGACATTGCAGGGCCACCAAGAAGCATCTTCCTAGTAACCCACACAGGCCTAAAGGGCTGTCTGAGGGGTGGAAGACAAAGAGTGCAGGCAAAGAACACAGGGATTCTGCGCCCCCATGACAGGCAGCAGAGTCACCACCCAAACTAGCAGGGCCTGCCTGGCAGGAGACTTGCCAAAACCCTAGGGGTACAGTAAGAGGCAGGGGACATCGAAGACAGTGTCTGGGACAGCCTGGGAAATGAACCCACTGCTGCTGTCCTCCCTTCCCCCTCAGGCCTTTCCCTAGTTCTCCATGTCCAGCCCCACCCCCTGGGGAGTCTGTTACTGTTCTCTAAGACACAGGGACAGCTCGGGCTGGGCTGGAGGGCATCATGCTGACACAGGTCAGGGTCTGAGTTCTGGCTAGGCCTCACACCAGTTTCCCAGCCTGTGCAAGCTCCTTCCTCAACCTCCTATGCCAGTGACGGCCAGAAGCAGGGTCCTTGAATGGCGAGACGAGGTTTGACAGTGAACAGAGCTGAGTGCTGGTGCCTGAGTGTTTAAGACACTTGTGAGATGCTTCTTAGAGGCTGACTCATGGGGAAGAGGGTACGAGCCACCTAAGACGCAGAGGACTGCACCACGTGTATGGGCAGGCATTGCCTGACGAAAATAAAGGAGGACAGTAGGCGACCGAGAACAGCGAATCTTCAGGGTCGAATTTTGTGAAAACTGATTTGTCTTTCATGAGGAGAGATCAGTACCTTCAGTTATGAGGCAACAGAGACAAATGCACAGGGAAACAAATTACCAGGGCACAGGCCAGACTCCGGCACTCTGCCGAGAGTCCGAGGGTCAGCATGGGGAAGACAGCACTGGACAGAGGGAGCTGGTTCAACGGGAAATGAGAAGCCTTTCTGTTCTCAGTCTCCCTGGAGGGAGGTCTAGAGGAGTTTTCTCTGATGTCAGTTGCAGTGTTTCTTTGAACAGTCACCTCAGAACCAGGGACCTTAGCGGTCCGAACACTAAGTTTGGGACTTAGGAGATTATGAGGACAGGATCTAGGCTCTACTTGATGCCTCGGGTTCTCCCCAGGTGGCACGGGTACACCACTAAAGCCAGGTCCAACCAGGCCTCCTGACCTCAATTTACAGTGACATGCAGACCTATGCGGCCATTTCCCCTTCTAGAAAAGCCTTGACAGAGACCCAGGGCAAAGATACCTTGCAGGGTCAGGTGACTCTGACACCAGCAGAGGACAGGAATGGCTAATAGCTTTTCTACCCACAAAGCACACAGAAGAGGTCACATTTGAAAATATTTTCAAGAAATATTTTATTTGTAATGCACTCCAAAAACACAGAGAGGACAAACCCACAGTGTCTTACCATGCTTGTGTTGGTGGTCATTATCTGAGGTGGGAAGGAAGCAAGTGGCAAAAAGAAAAAAAGCAAGATAGGAATATAACACACCCCAGAAGGTAGGCAAACAACAGGCTGCAGTCCATCAGAGAACCACAGAGCTGCTCACTGTGAGGGGCCACGCCCACGCTCTGTGGAGGACACCCACACAACCTAACTCCCACACGGAAGGACACTGGCTGGATGAAACCACGGAGCCCCTGGGACCAGTCAGGGGCCCTCAGGACTGACCTCAACGCCCTGCCGCTGGAAAATGTGACTCGTCCCTTCCTCTCAGTGGTTCCACAGATCCTACCTAGTGCTGCTCACCGACCCACAGGCCGCCCTGTGCTCACTCAACTGCTCCACACAACGGCTGCACACAGTGGGGCTCATTACTAGGCAGTAAAGCAGGAGGCCGCGCTCGGTACTGACCTGTCCATTGATGGTCACGGTTGTGTTCTCAAACATGAAATAAGCACCAAAGAAAAATACCAAAGCGTCAAAAACGCCGAGAAACGTCCAGTATATGAACAGCCGCCAGCGCAGCAGCGCGTTCTTGGCAATGTCTCTGAGGAGGAGAGGGGAAACGGACATCAGGCTGAGGTCCGGCCAGCCAGTCCCTCATGGTGGCATCACTGTCCACACGCTCCTAAGCAGCATCAACTGTGAGTGGCAAACACAGCGTCTGCACCACTGACTGGCAAAGCTCACACGCTCCTCAGACTTCACAGTGCTGCACCCAGTGCTCTCCACTGGCTTTGAATATTCTTTCTCTGAGTCAATTGTAATACTGTCAAAGAGAACCTGGTGCTCTCTTGTCTTCTGAGTGTAACTAACACACACAGCACAGACTGTCTACATACTGACTATCAGAGTGAGGACGTGGGTTTCCTACCAGCCTACACTGAGTTTCTACGACTGTTCATTTTATAAGAGTAAGTAGGTCAGCCGAAGTGTGTGTGTATGTGTGTGTGTGCATGCGCGTGCACGCATACACATGCACACGCACGCGCAAACACACACACACACACACACACACACCTATTTTCTCTAGCTTCACTGTATTGTAATAAAGACCCCAAAGCCTGTGACCAGGTTCTGAGGAACTGGACAGGGGAAGCAACCCTGTCTGATGTTATGTGTGTCATAGAACTAAGTGCATAAGGGTGTGCACACACATGAATAAGACAAAAGACCCTGGGCAAACTGAGGTAGGTGAGGAACGATAATGTGGGTTCTAGCTGGTGGCTACACTGTAGCATCTCACTCCTTGTTACTGGGAGAACCTGGACAGAAGCACCAGAAACTCCTTTCATGCCTTAGATGGACAAAGCCTACAAAGAAACATTGTATCTGTCAGTGAATCTGGGCCTCTCTGAAACAGCAGAAAAGCTATCACTTTCCTACTAAGAAATGAGCAGAGCAGATGCCAGCTACACTCCTAGCTTCCCCACTCTATCAAGCAATGGAACGCAGAAGGGCTTCACATCTCTATGGAGCTGTGAGGTACAGAGGAGGTTCACATATGTGCTCTAGCCTCGTGTAGACCCATCACCTACGGAGCATACTCCAAGACACCGCCTGCCTGTTTAACTACCATCCTGTGGAAGCATGTACACCCCAACTTTAGAATCCCACCCCGAGAACTGACTGAAGGAATCTGCTCTGCTTCCTCTTCTCCTGTGCTGTGCAGAGCAGCTGCAGGGCTCACACTTGGACTGGGACAGGGGCACACACCTGTAGAGGGACGGGTCTCTCTTGAGCACGTCAATGCCCACGTGCTGCTCCATGAGGCTGTACAGGAGAATCGGGAGGGAAGTGAAGCTGATGTTGTAGAGAGTCAGATATGCAGTATCGTACAAAGTCTGTAAGAAGAAGCAATTTGAGTGGCACTTCAAGGTGGCTTTAACACACTGATGTCATGATTTCACACATTCTCTCTCTCTCTCTCTCTCTCTCTCTCTCTCTCTCTCTCTCTCTCTCTGTGTGTGTGTGTGTGTGTGTGTGTGTGTGTGTGTGTGTGTGTGTGTGTGTGTAAGCCAGTGGGCAGCATCAAATGACTGGCTCAGCTGGAGTGGATAGCAATGAACCCCAGGTATCCTCTGCCTCTATCTTTTCATCACCAGAAGCTCAGGCCTATGTGGCTATACCCAGCTTTCATCATGGGTGCTGAAGGATTTGAACTCCGGTCCTTATGCTTGTACAGCAAGAACTTTATCAACTGAGCCATTTCTCTAGGCCATGAATATGCTACTTTTTTAATTCTCAAAAAACTTAAATATATAGAAAGTGTACCTAAAATGCATAAAAGCTACCATTCTACAGAGACAGATTTTAAACTTCATGAAGGAAATCTGTCAGGCAGAGCTCAGACCCAAAAACTTGCAATTCTGTTCACTTTCACATCTTCTAGCTTCAATTAGCTTGGCCATAGTGGCTTTGGATACAAGCTATTGGCCACTGTCCATCTGAGTACATGGGGCAGAAAAGTGTCTGTCCAGGCAGCAAGGAGCCCTTCTCCCAGGTCACGTTTGCACCCACATACTTCCATGCCTCTGACTTCAAGGACGACCCACAGACCCATGAAGGTTCAAGTGTATGCACAACCCGATATCATCAGACAGCCCAGCCCAGAGTACCACTGGCTTTGTATTCCAGGCTGTGCTTAGGGACATACCCAGCCTCATGACACCCAGACTGAGTCCTCAGCTCTGTGGACTGCTCCTTCACCTTTGTCTATCGATGGGACCCAGGGACAGCAGGATGGATGGCACCTGGGCCCCTACCAGATCTCCGTGGGGTCTGTCTGCACATTCCTGAAGATTATTTCCTCACCATGGCCCCCATTGGGAAGGAAGACAAGACTATTATGAGCTTCCAATTTATGACTGACCTGCTGTGAAAATCCGCAGAAGAACTGGTACAAAAACTGAGGGAAAATGAAGCAGACATTCTGGAAAATAAGTAATGGCCATTAGTTCAAGGGCATGGGAGAGATGCATGGGCTTGCCTAGCCACCAGCCACTGTGGACACATTATGCTTCATATGGGGGATTGTTCCAAGTGGACCACCATCTACACAGCAGCCACATGGGCGTTGGAAATGCTTCTTTTCCATACACACCTATAGTGGCCCTGGTGACCCTGGCAGCAGAAGGCAGCTGTACTGGCTCACAAGCAAAGGTGGTGGTAATAACATCGACAGCAAGGACCTGCCCACGTGGAGAGGGCTGAAGACAGTGCCCTCAAACATCTATGTCACACTCTGGCAAGGTCAAACAGGTGCCAGAATTGTGGTTTCATTGAAAGACACAGCAATATTATAAGACTATGTTTTCATTTTAATCCTAGGTGTGATCTATGGGGATTTTACACAGTGGTGACTATGATCTGCCTCATGCTCTAGCAGGGGCATGATTTTGCCAGCTGCTGATAGTCTCTGAGTGTGTGATGTTTGGAATTCTGAGAACTTTTCAGAGGGTAGATAAACGCTAAGTCCCCAAGAGGCAGGGTGGGTTGCTGGTTGTTTGCTGTGGGTTGAAAAGAAGAAGGAAGAGGAAGAGGAGGAGGAAGAGGAGGAGAAATAATTAAGTATATAATAATAAACAGATGGTGAAGACAAACTTGCTCCAGGGAACTCAGAGATACTAATCAACAGGAAGGAGCCGAACAGTACACGGCACTCCCTGCTCTTTTCTCCCCCCATCTAGTGTTAGGCAGTTGAAAGGGTGGAAGGATAAGGGTGGAGAAGGGTGGGAGAAGAACCTACAAATCACCAGTCTGGCTACAAGGCACCCTCTTGTTAGAGGGACAACCCACTCCTTATGGTCACTTCTTTTTGTGATAAAGGACCCTGGAAGCATTAAGTTACCTGACAAAGTTCTCATGCAACGAAAACTGTGAGAGGAGGAAAGACAGACTTCTTACCTTATAAAAGAAGTATTGCACAAGCTCAGATATCCTGATATAATAAAAATGCCCGTGAACGAGAAGCATCTTCTTCAAGTGTTTGAACTTGGGGATTGCATAGTCGCTGTTCCTTGCAGCCTGGCGGCCCTCTTTCCCAATGACGCCTACAGTAAGGACAAACAGGTTGTTAAGCCCGAGCCAGCTAAGTCCAGCAGACCTCTGCCCGATATGTCCCCTTGACATAGCACACGTCACAGGTGGAGCCCGAGTCTACCCAAACTGCACCCAGCTGGAGCAGCCACGGCTCACCTATGCCCACGTGGGCCTCCAGGATCATGCTGACGTCATTTGCACCGTCACCAATCGCCAAGGTAATAGGATGCTCCTTTGAAAATTTGATTAACTTAACGATCTGGAAAAGAAAGAAACATGGAGTTTACCTTCTCTGTTTCGGTTTTGTTATTAAGTGGGCAGAACTAACAAAGACATAGAGCTGGTACAGGAAGGAGGGAAACTGTTGGCCCTCAGACCATTTCCTCCATAGAGGACCACAGAGACTCATGCAATGATCAATAAGACTTCACAAATGCATGAAGACAAAATTAGAGGTATGTTCAGGTATCAATAAAACCTAGAGCCAGTGCCAGCCTATTCCATGCCGCCTATTATCACAATTTCAAAAAGTTGTTTTTAATGCTACTTTAGTCAAGTATGTCGACTTAATGCAATGAGTACTCTTCATGATTTCTCTTTACTGTTTGACTTCTAAGCCGATTTCTTTATGGACTTCCCTGCATGCACTGCACATTAAGATATGAGGCTGGGAAGAAGGGAAGCTACAGATTGCATTTGTATAAAATCAATGGAGAACCAGAAACAGCACTGGGAACCCCAGGCTGTCGTCAGGGAATCAAGCATGGGGGAGGGGTACTCATGAGTACCTGCACCCCAGCCTGTCTCCTCTGAGGACTGCCCAGGGACATTCTGCTGTGTCTAGGGACACTGCTAATTGGAGCTGCAAGCTCACCTGCTAGAGAGTACCTCCCTGAACCTGACTCTTGGACAGTACATAATGCATTCGACCTTTGTGGCTGGGCCACACGAGCAGCTCTCATTTCCTTATAAGCAGCTCAAGGCTCCCAGGCCTCACACCTAGAGAGGCCACAGTGAAGCTACACCTCACTCAGGTTGATGAACTTTGGAAAATACCATATCCGTATAGGCATCATACAACACATCTGATGTATGTACAAAGACAGTTTAGGGAGGCTCCCACAAGGACAGGAGAGTGCCAAGGACTGTCTGGAGTCCACAGGGAGGAAGACAAATCCAGACTGATCCTGGCACAGGAGGTGCAGTGAATGCAAGCTTCCTTCCCATCCCTCGAGTAGATGTCCAATCCTTGGGTTTCAATGTTTACCTCTCCCTAACTGTGTAACAATCAGACAGTGAGACTCATGAAAAGGTTTCTCCCCACCCTGACACCCATGGCCCACCAGTGGGTCAGTCCTGACCTGGGCCTTCTGCAGGGGTGCCATCCGGCAGCACAGCACGGCACTGCAGTTCCTGCAGATCTCCAGGAAGAGCTCTCTGTAGTTGCCTGAGGAGCTCCCATCCTCTCTCGGCTTCATTATCAAGGACAGTGCGGCTCCATCGATGATTAAACCATAGTCGTGCATATCTGTGGAGAGGCTTTAGAGCACACAAGAGGGAAAACCGCTCGACTGCTGCATCTGCAGTCTAGAACACCTCACACAGGCGCTGGCACCGTGCTGGCCCCCAGCAGCAGGATGCTTGTGGGTCTCCGTCCTTCACTACGGTCTTTACATTCTGGATCCACCTCCCTGACTACACTGCAAATCACATTTAACGACATTTCTTGGCTCAAGCAAAGCAGCCGCAGCCAGCTGTGAGTCTGTGTGAGTCTCAGTACTGAGACACCACAAGGAGAGCCTTGGAAGTACAGGTCTCCAACCTCCTCTGTCTACCTTTCTGCCCTGGTGACCTCACTGTTTGAACATGGTCAAAGTCTTGTGTGGGTGAGTGTGCCTGTGCGTGTGCATGTGTGTGTGCATGCGTGCCCATGTGTGCATGTATGTGCATGTGTGTGCATGTATGTGCATGTGTGTGTATGTATGTATATCTGTGGGTAGGATGGGCACACTCCTGCACAGACCAGCAGAACTGATCCCAGGAGCTGGAGTTACAGAGTTGGGAGCAGCCTCACGTTGGTGCTGGGAACTAGAGTCTGGCCTCCGCCAGAGCAGTGCATTCTTCGCCACTAAGCTGTCTCCAAGGCCCTCTGCTAGGTTTGAAGATGACAAACACATCTGTGACCTCAAACTCTGCAGATCAACATGGAAATGACTCTGTGCTGTTCTTAAGACAGACTTTAGCTCAGGCCTACAGAGCTGACTTGTTTTGCCAAATTTCTAGGACTCAAGATGGCCAGTGACTGTTCCGTGAGTAAGGGTGCCTGTTCCAAGCTGACTCCCTGGTTCACCCCCAGGACCTGTACGTCTGATGGAAGAAGAGAAGGCATTGATGCAAGGTGTCCTCTAATCTCCAAATTACGCTGTGGCACCTGCGTACTGACAACCAGAACAATAAATCAAAGTGTAAGACACTGAGTCAGAGCCAGTCAGACGACTCGCCCACAATGGTATGGGTGCCCCTGTAAAATGCATGAATAAACCCATGGATATTCTTGGAAAGACAAGTTCAGCAGTAAAAGCCTCCGTTATTACTAACTGCCTTCTGGATGTTCTGGCAGCATCCTGAGGCATCCATGATGGGTCCAGGGGCACAACAGCAGATGGAAACTGTCCCAGTCAAACGTCTTTCCACACTCCCTTCCTAGCATCAGAACGTCTTTCTACTCTCCCTCCCCAGCAGCTCGAAACTGGCTGCCTCGGCATGTCCGGCTGTGGAGAGAAGGTTTGGCCTCACCCACAGCATCCACTTGACCCACAGGGATGCAGGCATTCGTACGCCACAGACCCAGGTCTCATGTGGTGGGCAGCTGCATACCCTGAGAAGGAGTCCCTGGTCAGGCTTCCACTGCAGCGCAGCACTGTCTTGCTGAGCTCGAAGAGCACGTCATGCAGGCTCTGCTCCTCTAGCTTTTTGGTGGTCAGCTCCAGCAGCTGCGTGCTCCTGCGGAACAGCTTGCAGGCATAGCAGGTGGCCGAGGCTGTCTCCATCTTGTCCCCAGTGAGCACCCAGACCTTGATGCCTGCCTTCTGCAGTGCCTCAATTGTGTCAGCGGCTTTCTCCTGGAGCCTAAGAGGATGGGACCCATGGGATCAGGATCCAAACAGCACCAAAATGAAGAGCGTCAAGAAGCACAACACCATCAGAAGACGCGGCTCTACAGGGGAGCACACAGTGGCTGAGGGTCTACGGAAAGGACCAGAACCCGCTCAAGTGAACCCAGGTGAACACGTGATGTGCTGTAAGGCTCTTCCAACCATGGACGAACTATTTAGGGAGGCTGTTCTGTGTGATGTCCTTTTGCTGAGCCTCACATCCTACAACCCAGTATCACTCCATTTAGGAGAAGAATCATCACAACCAGATAAAGTGGAGAAACAGAGGTGGGAAGTAAGGTATTATCTTTTCTTTGGTTCCATGTGTTCTAATACACAGGAATCCAGGCTCTAAGTAATAGATCAGGTGCTGGTAATAATGCCAGTGGCCCCATGGCCAAACTTTATCAGTGGCTCAGCACTGTGTGAAATCTGGTATGACCTTTCGTCTCTATGGAACCCTGGAAGTCAGACTAGTCCTTGGGCAGAAGTCTGTGGCCCGAGGTACAGAGATCCTATTATTACAGCTACACAGACAGATGAGGGAAACCACCTCCCACCCTGTCATTTTCTGAAACAATAGTAAGGACCTGAGGCAATGTTTGCTCATGTGCTGGCTCAGTTAAAGGAGTAGCTTGTGATCACTTCAACAGGACACCGTATCTGTAAGTCCCAGGAGGATGCCTGTTCTATGTCATCTGGGCTACACAGAGAAACCCTGACTAGGAAAAGTTTGTTTTACTGCCACTCACCCCTGTATGATCCAGGCTCCATGACCTAAGTCAGCCATGCCAGCTGCCCACAATGGCTCCGTGTAAAGGCAGTCAGAGCCCATCCCAGGTCCAGCTCCCTTCTTGCCCCACTGCCCTCAGGTCACTGCACTAGCCTTGGTCTTTACCTTGTAACTGAGAATTCCAGAAACTTTCTCAGCGACTTCACAGGTTTTTACAACAACCCACTTCATTACTGTAACTGTCTTTGACAAACAAAGACAACCATGTTGAGGACACTGGGCTATACTGTCATAGATTCCGAAGAGCCAGCAGCAGCTAGAAGACGATTACTGATTCCTCTGTGTGTATGAAGAGAAACTGACCCTCCATATGTGACACAATGTGAAGACGGCACTTCCACCATTTGGAGGGAAAGTGTCCTTCCAGGCATCCTATTTGTGGTCAGTAACATGTCACCTAGTACTAATCTCCTGGTTGTCACTCTCTGTGAGGGAAAACAGATGAGCCTTGTCCTTGGGAAGAACACACTGGCACAGGACACGTGTGCTATCTTATCTGCCCTCTACCCCACTCTTACACCCTCCCCCTGAGCACAGACACAGGAGACATCTTTACCGGTCCTCAACAGCTGTAGCACCAAGCAGAATGAGGTCCTTCTCTATCTGCTCGTAGGCTTCTGCCAGCTTCTTCTCCCGATCCTGAAGCGCCACTTTGGCATCCTGTAGCAGTCGGCAAGCATCTTCATATTGTTCTGGCTCGAGCCTCTTGTAGGCAACACACAGGGTTCGCAACCCTTCCTGTTTAACACAAGTCAGTATTAATGTGAATCTCATCACCTGCTGAATGCATTCTCAGGTTTTCATCATACCCATCTCTGAAGAGAATGAATGAGTCATAACCCAGTCACCCTCTAGGAATTACCGGATTACATTAAATACAGAGAGTCATGTGCTCTCTAGACCTGTAACCTATGATGCCTGGTCCACAGACAGTCACATGCACTGACCTGTAAACAGATTCTGTAACAGATACAGAATTCAGTCTCACTTTTGAGAGTAATACTTTGCGGTGCTGTGGGAGTCGTGTTTTGGTAGATGGAAGACTGCATTATTCATCCTCATGCTGGGTACAGGAGAGACTAAAATAAGCCTGAGGGATGAGGGGATCCAACACACGTGGAGCATGGGCCTCCCTCCTGCCATGGCACAGCCAACTATCACTGGGCAGTAGCCACTGGTGGGGTTTCTTGCCCCTTCACCCTAATCCACTCATAGGCTTCCTAAGCAAGCATTTCCGACTCTGGATGTTAGGTTTCAAAAATGTCTCCTGTGCTGTCAGCACTTCTCTCAGCTCTTCAGATCAGAGTTTATTTCTCAGCTCTCCTTACTGGTGTGACGGGCATGCCGCACTGGTTAACAGTTCTCACGACCTCTCCCTATGTGAAGGACATGCCGCACTGGTTAACTGTTCACATAATCCCTCAAGAGGGAGGGAGGGGCACAGAGGCAAAGTACATTGCTTCATTAACAAGTCAGAAGGCTCATCAGACACGAAGAGTCTCTAAAGAGAATGATCTAGAATTGTCCAGGATGTAAGGTGTTGTGTGTGATCAGTAAGTAAAGCTTTCAGAAGTGAAGAGGCCTTTGCTTGTCCAGGTATTCAGGGACTTCCTACTATAGTGACACGGGGTGGGGTGATGGCATGTACAAGCCTTGCTAAGCATGACATAAAGTCCTGTATAAAACACTGCCAAGCTGTACAAACACAGTCACGCTTAGTGCTAACCTTGTAAGCACAGAGAAAGCAATCCTCAGCTGCACTCGAGCAAATGGAACCCAACAGCTACGAAACGATGGCATGCCATGAACAGGACTCCTCCCTGAATGACAGGCAAACTCGGCATAGGAAACAGGCTAACGCAACATGTGACATTATCAGATGAATGCTCTGTAATGCTCTGAACTGATGAAGAGGAAACATCTGAACACTGGGAGCAATACAGAGCAGTCCCCAAGAACTGCTGGAGGTGAGGAGCAGCAGGGCGCCTTGCCACAAGTCTCGCCTCACAGACTCTGACGTGCAGTGGAGCAGATCTCACAGGCAGAACCCGTAGAGCACAGCACTGAACTGCACGGAGCTGGTGTGAAGACAGAGGAAGGGAGGGGCACAGGATGGAACTGAGACTCCAGAGAAATCCTGGAACGTCTGGCCACATGATTTAACAAGAGAAGCAAGACCATTTAACAGGGAAAAACAAAGCAAAACAAAATAGCCATGCAACAATGGGGTTAAAAAACTGACACCCACTTAACAAAAAATAAGACAGCTCCCTTCACATCACACATAAAGTAAGATCAATGTCTTCAATTTAACAGCTAAAACTATAAAGTTCTTAGAAAAGCAGAGGGTAAAGTCTTCCAAAGCTTACATTTGGAGTCCATTTCTTAATTGTGATTAAACATCCCAAAGCAAGCGATGGAAGGAGTAAGTGGGTCTGAAGCAGACAATGGTCCTCCCGCCATTACCTACGACTGTCTTCACTTGGACAGAGCTTTAGCTCAGCCAGGAGTCAGTGCTGACTCACTCTGGTGAGCTGTAGGATAGATCTCAGGATTCCAGGACAGTGTGAGGGATGCTGTCTGTCCTGGTTGGGTTTGGTCACCTTGACGCAGCGTAGATATATCTGGGAAGAGGGTTGTACCTGATGAAATACCTTGGGAGTGGCCTCGGGGGCCTTTTCTTAGTTAGTGACGGATGTGTGAGAGCTCCTTGCTTTGCAGCAGCACCAATGGGGATGTCGCCAGTGCTCCCCACTGACGCTCATGCTGCCTTTGGGAGCAGGATGCATTTAGTTAAGGAAATGTCAATCTACTCATCTGTTCTGCTATTCCAAAATTAAGAGTAGACACTGGTTTTTGTCAGGTCCCTTCTCTATATCTTGGGGTGGCCAAGGACCATTTTTCTCAATAGTCTATTAGTATGACTGTGTGAGTGGGATACAAGTAGGAAATGATCTGTTTCTGGAGTCAAAATGAGCTTACACTATGTCTACTGTCAATGTGCTTCTGGATTCTGCTTGGCTGATGCTTGAAGACAGGTGTGAACGGCTTCACAGTAACATTTTTACATAGCATTAGGATTGATCTGTACTTTTGTCTGTTTTAGTTCTTCAGTTGTGCTGCTTAGAAGGAAAGAAAGTTGCTCTAAGGAGGAAGGGAGCATACGATGAAAACAATCAGTCTGAGGCATCACTGGAGCACTGTGGGTGGGGCCCCAGGGATGTGTAAGCCTTAGTGAACCTTTCTTTCTCAAGTTCTTTTTGGTCGAAGTGTTTTACCACAATAGAAACTAACTGAGGAAGATGCTGCAACACTCAAAGGCTCTGAGGGATCTGGAAGAGGACAATGGACGACAGGCCCAGAGGTCAAGCACAAACCATCAGAGGCCAGCAGACAGCATATGCCAGCATCCCCAAGGGCTCCAGGCAGAGAGCACTGTTCCAAATCCAGCAAATGATATGAAGTCACAGCCTGAAGGAGCAAGCGGTTTCTGAGGAGTTCACCGCATCTCTGATTAACTTCTAGATCTGCAGGAAGTGTGAAAGATCTGGCAGCCCATGGGGAAAGTTTGCAGCTGTGACCAGCATGTGGACAGTCCACATGACAGGGATCAACTACAGCTGTGGTAGACAAGTGAGGAGGCAGGCGGAAGGGGACGCCCATCACTGCAATGCATTACTGAAAACTTTCTAGTCGTGGTAAAAGCCCACAGACCACACACTTCAGAGGTCCGAACAGAAAATGTATGAGAATTACTGCACCTGAACTTACCACAGCCAGATATCATCCATGCGGAAACAACAAAGAAAAAAGATGAACACAGAAAGTGAGCACAGCCAAGGCATGGTTGCTCTCAGAAAAGGGTGTGTGTGTGTGTGTGTGTGTGTGTGTGTGTGTTTGTGTCTGTGTCTGTGTGTGTGTGTATGTCTGTATATGTGTGCATGTGTCTCTGTGTGTGTGTGTGTGTGTGTGTGTGTCTGTGTGTGTGTGTGTGTGCGCGTGTGTGCGCACGTGAGTGTGTGTGAACCAGAACCCACAGTTCACTCACTCTGGCACTTGGGCTCAAATGCTCACTGACAGGTGAACCGATGGGAAAGCTGGGCATCAGGAATGGGCTGCTCAGTAAGAAAAGGAGCACCTGGCCAAGGTGGACACCCATTCAGACGAATCTGGTAAGTAACAGACCTGGGATTCTGCTAACTGAGAACACTCCGGAAGGCAAGACCTCATCCACAGTGACAGCCAACAGTGGTGCATTGTGGGAGGGTTGGCAGGAGGGGACGCAAAGGTTCCTGGGACAAAGTTTCTACAAGTAGGAATCAGACTTACCTACTTTTAGATCTTCAATATGAACACATTAATGTTTACTGACCATCACTCAATACAGCATTTTAAAAAGCTGTACTTTAATCTTAAATAACATATTACTTCTTTTAGGGAAAATGATTTTGAGGTGAGAGAGAATGTTCTAGAACAAATGAAGCATGGACTAGGGCAGTGTGCTCTTTAGCACAAAATGTGTCTCCAGGTCCTGGGGGTGACCCTTGGTAGAAACGGTCAGAATCCCCATTTGAAATTAGAGTTAACATCAGGAATTCCAGAACTTTGCCCTAATAAGTTCAACGAAGCTCAGTGCATGCCTTGTGGCACCCTGTGGGGACTGTCCCTAAGGGAATGACAGCGCTGTATCCAGAATGTCAATGTAGCACAGCCTAGGTGTACAGACTAAGGCCATCTAAGGCCAAGCGCGGGGTCTTCCTGCTCTCAGTGCTGGAGGAGTGGCTGAGAGGCTGCGGGGCAGCAGAGCAGCCTCTAGCATAAACAGGAGGATGATGGCCTCTCTCTACGTCAGCAAGCAAGAAGAGGTAATGTCAGGCAGCACTGTGGCTCAGAGCAGAGTCAGAACGCACGGTCTGCAGACACGAGAGGGACGGGAGGGCCAGCAGCTTACCACCGCATTGCGTTCCACTCTAGACCGGACCTGGTCCACTTTGCCTTCTATCACTCTGGGAAAGATTGAAGAATCTGCTCCTTTGCAAAACAGATAAATTTCTCCTGGAAAATGAGGAGGAAAATAATGCTGAGCTTAATTACTACATGGGAAGACAAATTTACTTTACTTTTCTTTTTTATTATTTTAAAAGACTAATTTATTTATTTTATATATGTGATATATTGTCGCTGTCCAGCGTGGAGACCACTTTAAAGGCTATAACAAAGGAGCAGTTAATACGTTAAGATCCAAAAGAAGTGGGGTCCATGGAACATGCGGACCTCAGCCCCGCTTGATTCCCACTGCCTTGGAACAGTGAGGGGTCTGGATGCTCAGACTCCCAGTGAGAAGTGAAATTCTTCCTGGCACTCGGGCTGGGCAGGTGGAGTGAGCATAGGAACAAAGCGTGTGCAGCTGACCCGAAGGGAGCGCTCAAACTTCAGGAAAGACCAGAAGGCGAGGGTGAATCCTCCCAAAAACAGGTCTTCCTGACAATCCACCCTCTGTACCACACGGGTCCTGGGGAACTCTGTCTTCCAGACATCTCTAGTCTCGTCCTCAGGGCTTTGGGCACCTTTGTGCTGGTTTTTCATGCTCCTTTTCTCAACACAAAGCTTTTCCTCCTTCCAGGTCAGAGACACCAACAGACAGCAAAGACATGACTGAGGCACTGAGAAGCCAGCTCTGAGGTGGCTTGCTTGGTCCAGATGCTCTGCAATCTGTCTCAGGTCCAACCCTCCGCTGCCCTGCTGTGAAACACAAGCTGAGGCCCACACCCAGTCACCCTGCCCAGCAGCAGTGCAATCTCAGGCCTGCAGTGTCTACAGCTTGTGATGAACAGAACATTTGGGAGTAGCTATGGAAACATTGCAGTAAGCCAGCGATGTACATCTCTAATCTCCGTGGGCAGAGACAGGCAAATTCCTAAGTTTAAGGCTAGCCTGATCTACAAAGTGAGTTCCAGGACAGCCAGTGCTACAGGGAGATACACAGTCTTAAAAAAAATAATAATAACAATAATAATTAACAACAACAACAGAAGAAGAAGAAAGGAAATACCACTGTGCATCCCAATGGCAGCAAAGCTGTATAGAAAGGACACAGCATGGTTTATGGTCCCAGGAAGGTAGGATATCCAGGTTCCTTATAGGGACAGGCTCCTAAGCCCCTAACACTGAGGGTGCTTGGAAGTCTGTGGAGACTAAACCCAGAGCTGTCTGGAGTGGAAAGAAGAAGGGCACACTTCTGGGCTAAAGACGGGGATGAATTTCCAAGGCAAACCATTTGACAGGCACCACTTGCCCTCTTTCCAGACTGTGGGAAGCATTAGTGCTGAAGATGCCTACACAGGAAGACACTGGCAGCAGACACGGCGCTGTCCAGTCACTGTCTCCTGGAAGGCGCAGAGAGTGATGTGGCCCTGGGAGGAACCGTCTGCACGAGGCAGGAGGATACTAGGCAGCTCCCAGCTGAATGCTGTGGATACCTGGGGGTATCTAGGAAGGCATTCGGGGGAGGGGGTGTGCCACTTCATACCATGATCCAGGAAGAGGAAACACAGCCGGACAAGTAGTCTATGGGAAGCAAGGAGAAGGGCAGCAAGGACAGGACCTGAGGATGCACCCAAGTGCAGGCTGCTTGAAGGCCGGAAGCCCAGTACTGAGCCTCTGAGTCCAGAGCTATGTGGCCATAAGGGCAGCCTTATAAATGCTGGGGAGATCAATATGAGGGCAGGGGGGAGGAGGCACATACGTATCTGCTCTTGTGGGGATTCCTCTGGATAGGATGACACGGGGCTAACTCATGGCCTTCTAGACAAGATGCTGCCAGGGAAGTGCCCACTCACATGGAGGTCACATGTCAAGGTCAACATGAATCACCCAGTCAAAGGGCTCCACTGCACCCACTCCTTCACCATCCCACACTCTAACCATAAACCAGAATGTGCAGTTTTCAAATAAATATCCATTGTCACAGCAACCAACCAGTCAAGCAGTCGGTGTAATTAGTAGCCTAAATGTTCGTACAGAAACACCTGCAAACTCACACTGTATGTCCGTAAGTCTGTATGTCCATAAGTCTGTATGTCCGTAAGTCCGGTTAAAGACGTGTGCAGCTTTCCAGATGTGTAGAGCACAGCAGCAGGTGCTCCCAGATGATGACGAGTGCTGATGGAGGCCTAGCCCTGAACTCATTCCTTACCAAGGTTGCTGTCATAGAGTTTACCTGTGTCTTTGGAAAAGTGGGAGGCAGCTCTGGTGGTAAAGCTCTGTCTTGCAAGCATGAAGACCTGGGTTCAATTCCCAGAACCCTAGGCAGGGTAGCATGCATTTGCAAATTCACAGCTGGGAGACAGGGGCAGGAGGGTTTCTAGGGCTTGCTGGCTCATCAGTCTAGCCTACTCAGTGAGTTCCAAGCCAGTGAGAGACTCTGGCAATAGTTGAGGAATGAGACCCCAAAGTTGACCTTTGGCCTATACACAAACACTCATATGAATGCACACGCACGCACGCGCGCGCGTGCCTGCATGCACATACATAAAAGTGGAATAAATCGTTCTTATGTCCTAAATGTTTAATGATCCAAAAGAATTATCCGTCAGAGTATAACTGCTACCATGTAATGCTAGGAGAAACTTTACCTGTAGTAGATTTTACAATCACGCTCATTCTTCTCCTCACAGAGTCAAAAGTCAGAACTTCTAGCAATTCAAATCTGAAACAAAAGTGAGACACATACATTCTTCTCTGAATGGTTTCCAAATGACTGCCACAGCAGGAAGGGGACATTCTCACCTCTCCCTGGGCCCTGCCCATACTGTGTGCATGCCCCCTGGGATGTTCTGGACCTCATGGAATGCCCCTCTCCAGCCTCAGGTTGGGATTAGTGCTGGAGAGTGGTCATAGGTCATTTCAGCTCTGACTCCTCCGGGAAGGGTAATAATATCTCTGTCTCTTTGGAATATTCAACTCTCATATCACACCTGAAAACCTCTCAGGGAGTCCCACTGGAGCTGGAGTTACCACCGAGTGCAGAGGCAGTGCAGACACGGTCTCTGAAGCACTGCGGCATGCGGACCTGCCTCTCACACAGGGCCTGGGAGCCTCGCTAGTTCTTCTCCAGGGACATAACATGCAGGCAGTGTCTCACCTCTCTATGTCGTTCTCCCTGTTCAGTATTTCCATGTAATTGTCCTTCAGCCTCAGGTATGTGAATCCAAGCCTGCAACACAAGCAAAGCCAGTGCTTGTCTGACATCTGGACAAGCCTCCTCCCGTAGGCCTTCTCCTCACATGGAGGCACTTTCTTGTAGAGAAAGCACTTTTTCAGTAAGACAGGGTGCTCAGTGTGTTACAAAGCCAGGACACAGGAGTTCTGACTCACTTGTCGCCTCACACAATGATGCAACAGTGTGCACCCTACACTAAAGCGGTGCCCTCTGTGGTGCTGTAGCTGGTGGAAGGTCAGCCCCGGCTGTCTGGACTGCACTCTCTGCTCCTTAGCTGATTCGGTAGCTGACTGGAGTCAATCCACCATAGTGTCAACAGTCACCAAAACCCTGGGTTGGAAGCTGAACCCTAGTACAGCTGTCAAGAGTAGCTGGCTAGGAACACTTTACCTCTCATAAAGTGATTAACATGGCCACGGCAGCAGAGGGCTCCTCATACACAGAGTAATCCTGTCCTTTCCTCTCTCTATGCTGCCATAATTTTAGGACACAGCAAGAAACCCTCCGAGATGCTGGTGCCCTGACCTGACGGCCCAGCCTCCAAACCGTGAGAAATCCATTCTGGGTCTGTTTTATTTCTGTTTTATAAATTATGCAGCGAAGACAGTCTGCCCTTGGCCAACCTAGTTATCTGACAGGACGTGGGACCAGGCGGCTATTCATAGAGATACTGCCCCACCCTTCCTCTACTGCAAAAGCTAACACCCCCAGTCCCGGCACCTGCGGACAGCGAAGACGGCCGGGTCTGGAGCAGCTTACCCAAGATGGGGCAGAATCCCAACACCAGCTGTCATAGCAGGCAAGCGCTGTGAGTGTGGCTGAGAGCTGGCCTCAGCTGACAGAGACCCCGGGGAGGGAGAGGTACAGGGGTTGGGGAGAGCCTGACTCGACCTTTACTTTATGCAGCACCCAGTGTTCTCAGCCATCCAAACACTGCCACCCTGAATTTCAGACAGGTTCCTCATGCAGTGGTAACCCCCAACCATAAGATTTTTTAAAAAGATTTATTTATTATTATATATACTTAAGTACACTGTAGCTGCCTTCAGACACACCAGAAGAGGACATCAGATCTCATTACAGATGGTTGTGAGTCACCATGTAATTGCTGGGATTTGAACTCAGGTCCTCTGGAAGAGCAGTCGGTGCTCTTAACCACTGAGCCATCTCTCCAGCCAATAAAATTATTTTTGTTGCTTCTTCATAACTATAATTTTGCTAATGTTAAAAATCATAATATAAACATCTGATATTCAGATTATTTGATATATGACACCCCCTAAGGAGTTGAGACTCACAGGTTAAAAACCACTGCTATCAACGTTCCCAAACCTAGTTCAAAAGCTGTGTGTATGCGTGTGTTGGGCTGGCTTGGACACCTAGTGAGGATAACCTCATCCACACATCTCTGCAGCTTGCCAAACTGTGCAGGAAAAGCAGATTTGCTTAGTCACAACACAGTCCTGCTCCAGGAGGTGAGAGGCACAAGAATACGCTCCCATCATCCTCAGTCTGGGGAGGTTGCACACGTAACTTAGTGCAGCAAAGGGGACACCAGGGCTTTACTGTTCCATAAGAACTGTGAGCTGAGGATCTTAGAGATGTCCCCAACCTGAGACTGGGCCACGTCTGGAGTGTTTTTCTAGGTATTGATTTACCACGCCACAGCTCATGCAAGCAGAAAGAACTCAAGAAGACCCTCATCAGTGCAACTTCACAGACAGAATGATCCAGCCCAAGGAAAACAGGGGCAGGGAGAGCTGAGATAGTTCAGAGGCTGGCTCTCTAGTCCAGTCTCAGGGAGAGCTGAGATAGATCTCCTTGGTGTCTTAGGCTCACTGGCAGGGTTTGGGGAGGGGTCTCAATGGCTGCAAGCTCAGGAAACACGGCAACAAGAGCTTGTGCTGCTGCCCAGGAAAGCCACTTCTACAAAGGGTGCAAGGGACCTGAGGTTAAAGGGGCACAAAACAGGGTTTTCCAGAACAAGTCTTGAGCTGGTTTGCAGACCCGTTACCTCAACGACTTACCTCTGCATACCTTCGACCAGTGCGACCTCATCAGGCGAGGACGATATGTACACACAGGACTTTGCATCTGGAGATTTCTGGGGACCATCGACATCGTCCCCACAATGGTCGTCTTTCACTTGGACAGTGTGGCACAGGCAGATAGCCCTAAAAAACAGCTCTTCCCGTTCCTGCAGAGACAGAGAGACTGACAGCTCTGCTGCAATGGGAAGAATGGACAGGAGGAGAGACTGGGCAGGCCTACAGAGTGGGAGTGACTGGGCAGGCCTACAGAGGGAGGCTAGGACCTCCTGGGGTGAACTGGTTTTAGTTTGTTTCAGCGGTTGCAAAGGAGAAGCACACGTGACTCCTTACACTCCAGAGTTGCCATGGCAACTCGTACAGGCAGAGAAGACTGAGGGTTTTGCTCATCGTATCGCTCCAAGGAACAAGCAAGGCATGGCTATGAGCACACTCGGGAATGGCCATGTCATGGGAAAACGGGTCACCTACATATACAGTGGTACGCTCAGCCCTGACCTTGCGTTCTTGGACACATGACCTTCACATGACCTTCCTGGCGGTGGCAGTCTGCACCAGGCAAGGCCCTGCACGCCCCACGACCTGAGCCCCAGCTGTGTGCCTGCGGCTGGAGCTCACCTGTGACAGCTATGGGAGCAGAGCTAGGAGCCCTGTGCCAGAGCTGAGCTAGTGTGCATGAGCTCATAGGAGGCTGGCCCAGATCTGAGCTCGGCTTCCTCGCTGCTGACTGCACCCTGCAGTCAAGTCAGTCAGAAGACTCTGAGGTCCCCAGGAGCTGGGCAGCACAGTGACCATTGGTAGGCTTCCCTGACAGCTAGTGTGGTCCCTGAGAATTGAGGTGGGAAACAGGGTGTGACACTGCTAGAAGGTCTGTGAGAAAATGACAGCAACTGAAGTCCACACTGAAGGAGCCAGGGGTCTGACTGAACAGCTCCTGTATCGTTAATGCTCTCTTCTGGCTCTGTGGATCTCTACAGGTTCTGTAGCCATGATGTATCCCTTAGTCTCTGTACAGCAGGTGCTGGAACCCAACCCAACCCTACGACTTGAACACTTGTGTATGCGTGCCCTGCTCATGTGCAAACAAGCACAGCAGATGTATACATGTGCATGTGTCTAGATGTGTGTGTGCACACACTTGCATGCACATGCAGCTTTGTACACATACAGACTCTGTATGACATTACTTTTAGCATGCTGCCTGTTCCACTTGCCCTTTTATTTTGTTTTTGTTTTCCTAGGTCAATTCTAGCAGAGGAATTGCTATCAAGACCTCCTGCCTCTTGGACGGGGACACAGCACCACAGTGGATGCAAACCATAACCTCCTCACTGAGGTCCTACTGAGGATCTGTCGTGCTGTCCAAATGAAAGGGCCGCTTCTGTGGGTCAAAGCACCCCACCTACTTGTATCCTTGATCACATGGCAGGGCCACACCCACCACCCTGAGGAGCTACAACGTACCCTTCCACTGACACCTGGGGAAGAATCGATCATGTCAATGCCAGAAGAGTCAGGAAGGACCTGCCCGTTGCAGATGACATGGGGTACGTAGACGTGGCCCTCGATGCAGCACTCCTTAAAGGCCATGTTGTTCTCTGTAAGGGTGCCGGTCTTGTCAGTGAAGATGTACTCTACCTGAGGGTACCACACACCCAAGTTAAGCAACGTTTAGGCAGGTGACACATCTTACCCCAAGTCTGTTATAATCCTAGTAGGACAGGAACTTCTGGGAGTCTGCCCAGACAGATCAGATCCAGTGTTAGGTGTGGGTACCCATGGCACCCCCATCATCCAGACAAGTGCAATCTGGGGGGAAGAGGCCTCACACTGGTGACAGGTATAAACAGTAGAAAGTGGCCCTGCAGAGCCAGGGCTCCACGCATCTGTGAAGCAGCAGCAGATGGGTGAAGGAAGAACTTTCTCTAGGAGTCTGAGAGGTCAAAGTTCCCAGGAGGAGAAGAGGTTTACAAGACAGGATACACAGAAGGAGAAGCATAAAACCCTTCGGAAAGAGACCATGAAGTGCTGGAGACACCTCGGCTTTAAATGCAAGGGAATCACAGGACATACTCCCGCCCTGGACCACTGAACAGAGGGAAGCAAGGGCCAGCCATCCACACAGCTCAGGGTGGTCCACATGGGTTTAGTGTAGGAATGAAGCACACTGGGGGTCAGGGTGTAGAAGGGACAGCCAGACTCTGTGCTCTATGAAGTCTTCCCAGGAACATGCTCTTAACCCCAACAGAAAATGCCCTTTCCATAATGTGCTCATCCTTATCAAATAAACCACCAATCAGAGCACTTCTATACTGAGACTGTATGTAAGACAAACCCGCTGTTTAAACACAAGGCCAAAGCCCATGGGAACCTCTTCCAGGGTCACCCAGCCAGGGAGGGTGTGCAGGCTGCATCCCTAAGAGCCCAGCGGGTAGCAGATTTCTAGGGTCTGTGACTATGAAAACAAAGATGATAATGGATATTTATTAGGTCTTAGTTATGCCAGGCACTGGATATTACCTTGGGCGATCCTCACATCAACTGCTACCCAGTTTTAAAACAAAGGCTTAAAAACTGTTCTTAGACAAAAAAATTATATGTATATATGGGTGTCTGTGTCTGGGTGTATATACGTAAGTTCAGGTGTCTGTGGAAGCCAGAAGAGGGTGCTGGATCCCTGGGGGCTGGGATTACAAGTGACTGTACGCTGCCCTACGAACTCTGGGCTTCTGCTGAAACCACAGGGGTGGGAGGTCACACGGGAAGTGTACAAAGCACCTTCGTGAGGTGGGCGTGGAAGGCAGTCGTCTCTGCTTCATACAGAGACACTGTGGTGGGCACTTCCTATTTCACAGACAGAGCCGCCCTCTTGCTCTGCTGTGTAAACTAAGAGGCGTGCTTGCCCACATTCACTGAGAGGCAGGCTCACCCACATTCACTCAGCAGCTGGGAAAGCCATTGCTCTGTGTATTTATCAGCTGGTTTTGACCTCAGTGGCCCATTTACTGAACATAGGCTGCAGAGTCAGATTCTGTGTGGGACTCTAGGTTGGGAGAGCATCCTGCCCCAGAGTATCCCTTGACATTCTTCTTACAAAGCACTTCTTCAAACAGAGCACACGCAGCACACAGGAGATGGCACGTGAAATATCCCAGAGGGATGTATCAGAAAGTTGGAGCCTTGACAGTATCCTCTTCAGTGACAAACGCTTTTGCCACGGCAGGAGGCGGACCTGTGCCCGTCAGCCTACAGACTGCTTACATGGTTTTGCCAGGCACCTACAGGGCAGACTGCAGTGCCCAGTTCAACACGAGTATTTATTTAATCCACTGCCATTTGCCAAATGCCCTTCCCATGGCATATGGCTGGAAAAGGTCAGAGGCTCCCTGTGAGGCTGGGTGAGATGCAGAATGGGCCTTTCTCGAGCATTCTTTTCTATGCAGCAGTCTGAGGCATATCAGCTGTCTCACTCCGTGGGTCCCTGTGGCCTCATGCAGAACTCATCAGCTATGTGCATTAGATCAGCTATATGCATTAGATCAGCTATGTGCATTAGATCAACTATAGGCATTAGATCAGCTATGTGCATTACATCAGCTATGTGCGTTAGATCAGCTATGTGTGTTAGATCAGCTATGTGCATTAGATCAGCTATGTGCATTAGCCCTGCCTCACATGTTAGGTCCCCGGATGGCTGTCCCAGGTGGTGTTACTGTGGCCACACATCTGTCACCTCATTCTGCAGCAGTCTGGACAGGCAGGTCTGCTACTTATTTATTCTGTGCACCATGACATCCCTGTTTGCTCATCTACTTGCAAAATATCATCTATATAGAAGAAGGCCAGGCCTGAAAGCAAGTGCTGGACAGTACCTCACTGGGTTTCACCACACTCAACAGCAAGGCCCGGAATAACTAAGAAAGCCCAAGGATTGACAGTATTTCTAATCAGCTAATGCTCTTCACACTGTCAAGGTTTATACAACCACAACGACTGTTCTGTAGCTCTGAGGAAAGAGTGGAGTATCAGTTCATCTCCACGCTATTCCTGCTTCTGGCTGTCACCCACTGCAGCATACCTACTTGCTGAACACATGACCCGGATGAACTACCAGTTATCAAAGAGAACCCAGGCCACTAGGCCACAGTGGATTGATGCAGGGCTATGAACTCATGCAGTCCCTAGGAGATACTGACCTGTCCCAACTCCTCGTTGAGATCAGATGTGTTGACCAGAGGCCCTTCCCCCATTTCCTCATCAAACATGTCTTCATCCCAGGTGATGAAGTAGGAGCCGAGGAACTTCTGCATCTCCACGGTGACGTACATGGATACTGGGATGATGTAATTGAAGAGGACCATGAAGGCCAGGAAGTCAGTGAAGGCCCTGAGGAACTGAGAACATGGGCTTCATAAGGAAGCTACAGGTCACAAAGCAAGGCCAGAAAACCTCAGAGAGGTCATCCATTACCCCTGCCAGATAAGCAAAGACAAGTGTCCCAACCCAAAAGACAAGCACCTATGTGGCCTTGTAGTTCCCTGCCCATGATGTACTGTTAAGATCAAGAGTGGAATTAAAAGGCTGGTGTCTGTGGGGAGGGCCTGGGACAGGAGCTCATACAAACTGCACCATCAGGGATGAGGAGACCACGCTAAGTAGGGACCAATGGCCACTTCTGATATTCATGATGTCCTTCTGTAAAAATCAC